>NW_017216730.1:0-13007 GCF_001704415.2 Capra hircus | reverse complement strand
CTCTGGATGTGGTCGGGACTCTTGTTCTTCCTCTCGAGTGGAGAGGGGTATGTCGGGGATCTTCTTGAGTTGCAGCAAGGGTGTGAAGGACCCTTTGGAAGTTCCAGAGGTTAGGTGTGATTAGACTCGAGACACCTCAGCGGAAATGGGCCTCATCTCGCCTGCAGGGGAGAACCTCCTGGGTTTTCTCGAGTTTCAGCAGGTGCTCTCCAGTTACGACCGGGACTTATGTAACCCGCTCTGGTCCGCTCAGGTAATGCCAGTCGACTTGGAGTTGCTAAGGGGCCTCTCGGGATTCCTCTCCGGTCGATGACGGGGCCTAAGACCTTGTTTGGAATCGGTGCCCGAACCTGAGGTTTCCTCTCCAGTGCTGACATGGATCTTGGGGTACTACTGGAGTCTCCACAGGTAGTCATCTTCATCTCCAATGGGGGCATGCACGTGCGCTTTTCTCCCGAGCATTAGGAGCACAGTCAATTTTCCCGTTGGGTTGATCAAGGGGTTTCTTGTTTTCCCTCGAGGCTTTCCCACGAGGCTTTCCCACGAGGCTTTCCCACAGGGCTGTCCCACGTGCCACCATCGTGTGAGTCAGTCCTCCCCGTGAACGTCGAGGCAGTGAAGGGTAAACAAGTTCCTCTGGAAAGGACTGAGACATCTGGGGGACTCTTGGAATGGTGGAACGACCCTGGAGTTCCTCTCACCTTTCTTGTGGAGCGTGCCTCCTCTTGAGATGCGACAGGTACGACAGGAATTTTTCCCGGCCAATCAGGGAAAGGATCCCTCATCTTGAGCCAGGAGGGGGAATTGGGGCTCCTCTGGATGTGGGGGTACCCTGGTGATTCCTATGGAGTGGCGACGGGTCTCTCCTGGAACCTCTTGAGTTGGCAGCTAGGGTGTGAAGGACCCTTTGGAAGTTCCAGAGGTTAGGGTGTGATTAGCCGTTGAGACGCCTCAGCGGAAATGGGCCTCATCTCGCCTGGAGGGGAGAACCTAATGGATTTTCTCTAGTTGCGGCAGGTGCTCTCGACTTACGACGGGGACCTCAGGGACCCGCTCTAGGTGGCCTCAGGAAAGGCCAGGAGCCCATGCGAGTTCCTCGGGGGGCCTCTCAGGATTCCTCTCCCTTCGATGCCGGGGCCTAAGACCTTGTGTGGAGTCGGTGCCGGAAACCGGAGGGATTCCTCTCCAGTGTGGACATGGATCTTGGGGTACTTCTGGAGTCTCCCCAGGGGAGTTAGTCGTCGTCTTGTGTGGGGGCATGAACGTGCGCTTTCCTCCCGAGCTGTAGCAGCAGTGTCACGCTTCCCTTTGCATGGATCAAGGGATCTGTGGCTTTCCCTCGTGGCTTTCCCCCACGAGGCTTTCCCACAGGGCTGTTTCATGTGCCATCGTGGTGTGAGTCGATCTTCGGCTAGAAATTCGAGGCAGTGCAGGGAAATCAGGTTTCCCTGAAATGGACTGAGACATCTGGGGGACTCTGGGAATGGTGGCACGACCCTGGAGTTCCTCTCGCCTTTCCTGTGGAGAGCGCCTCCTCTTGAGATGCGCCAGGAAACGCCAGGAATTCTTTCCTGTCTACGCAGGGAAAGGATCCCTCCTCTCGAGCTAGGAGGCGGAAACGGGGCTCCTCTGGATGTGGGCGGGTCTCTGGTGCTTCCTCTCGTGTGGAGACGGGTATGTCGGTGAACTTCTTGAGTTGCAGCAAGGGTGTGATGGACCCTTTGGAAGTTCCAGAGGTTAGGTGTGATTAGACTCGAGACGCCTCAGCGGAAATGGGCCTCATCTCGCCTGCAGGGGAGAACCTCCTCGATTTTCTCGAGTTTCAGCAGGTGCTCTCCAGTTACGACCGGGACTTATGTAACCCGCTCTGGTCCACTCAGGAAATGCCAGTCGACTTGCGAGTTGCTAAGGGGCCTCTCGGGATTCCTCTCCGGTCGATGACGGGGCCTAAGACCTTGTTTGGAGTCGGTGCCCGAACCTGAGGTTTCCTCTCCAGTGCTAACATGGATCTTGGGGTACTACTGGAGTCTCCACAGGGGAGTCATCTTCGTCTCCAATGGGGGCATGCGCGTGCGCTTTTCTCCCGAGCATTAGGAGCAGAGTCAATTTTCCCGTTGGGTTGATCAAGGGGTTTCTTGTTTTCCCTCGAGGCTTTCCCACGAGGCTTTCCCACAGGGCTGTCCCACGTGCCACCATCGTGTGTGTCGGTCCTCCGCGTGAACGTCGAGGCAGTGCAGGGTAAACAAGTTCCTCTGGAAAGGACTGAGACATCTGGGGGACTCTTGGAATGGTGGAACGACCCTGGAGTTCCTCTCACCTTTCTTGTGGAGCGTGCCTCCTCTTGAGATGCGACAGGTACGACAGGAATTCTTTCCCGGCCAATCAGGGAAAGGATCCCTCACATTGAGCTAGGAGGGGGAATTGGGGCTCCTCTGGATGTGGGTGGTACCCTGGTGATTCCTATGTAGTGGCGACGGGTCTCTCGTGGAACTTCTTGAGTTGCAGCTATGGTGTGAAGGACCCTTTGGAAGTTCCAGAGGTTAGGTGTGATTAGCCTCGAGACGTCTCAGTGGAAATGGGCTTCATCTCGCCTGAAGGGGAGAATCTCCTTCATTTTCTCGAGTTGTGGCAGGTGCTCTCGACTTACGACGGGGACCTCAGGGACCCGTTCTGTTGGCCTTAGGAAAGACCAGTTCCCATGTGAGTTGCTAGAGGGCCTCTCGGGATTCCTCACCGGTAGATGCCGGGGCCCAAGACCTTGTGTGGAGTGGGGGCCAGAACCTGAGTATTCCTCTCCAGTGCTGACATGTTTTTGGGATACTTCTGAAGTCTCCCAAGGGGAATCAGTCCTCGTCTCGAGTGGGGGCATGCGCATGCCCCTTCCTCCCGAGCTGTAGCAGCAGTGTCATGCTTCCCGTCGCGTGGATCAATGGATCTGTGGCTTTTCCTCTAGGCTTTTCCTAGAGGCTTTCCCACGAGGCTTTCCCACAGGGCTGTCCCCCGTGCCACCGTGGTGTGAGGCGATCCTCGGCATGAAAGTTTAGGCACTCTGTAAAAACAAGATCCTCTGGAATGGACTGAGACATCTGGGGACGCTTGAAATGGTGGCACGACCATGGAGTTCCTCTCTCCCTTCCTGTGGAGAGCGCCTCCACCTGAGATGCGACGGGAATGCCGGAAGTTCTTTCCCGACCAAGCAGGGAAAGGATCCCTCATCTCTAGCTAGGAGGATGAAACGGGGCTACTCTGGATGTGGGCAGGACCCTCGTGTTTCCTCTCGAGTGGAGATGGGAATGTCGGGGAACTTCTTGAGTTGCAGCAAGGGTGTGAAGGACCCTTTGGAAGTTCCAGAGATTAGATGTAATTAGCCTCGAGACACCTCATTGGAAATGGGCCTCATCTCGCCTGGAGGGGAGAACCTCCTGGATTTTCTCGAGTTGCGGCAGGTGCTCCCGACTTACGACGGGGACGTCAGGGACCCGCTCTGGTGGCTTCATCAAAGGCCAGTCCCCATGCCAGATGCTGGGGGGCTTCTCTTGATAACTCTCCTGTTGATGCCCGGGCCGAACAACTTGTGTGGTTCGGGGCCGGAACCTGAGGTTTCCTCTGCAGTGCTGACATGGATATTGGGGCTCTTCTGGAGTCTCCCCTGGAGAGTCAATCCTCCTCTCAAGTGAGGGCACGCACGTGTGCTTTCCTCCCGAGCTGTAGCAGCAGGGTCACGCTTCCCGTCGTGTGGATCAAGGGATCTGTGGCTTTCCCTGGAGGCTTTCCCACGAGGCTTTCTCACAGGGCTTTCCCTCGTGCCACCGTGGTGTGAGTTGATCCTCAGCGTGAAAGTCGAGGCAGTGCAGGGAAAACAGGTTCCTCTGGATTGGACTGATGCTGGGAGCCAGTATGAGGACTCCCGTCCGTGATAACGTCATGAGGAAGAAAACTGACATAGGCATGGTGTGTTCAGACTTCAGGGACCCCTCTGGAAGTTCCTACGCACATACCCCAACAAAAATCTGCCGGCTTTTTTGCTCTGCTTTTCCACTCTTCTGACATTTTCTGGAAAAAGTCAATTCAGGGCTTTAGTCTTCAGCATTTGAAAGAGTGTTTCAATCCAAAAACCCCTCTGAATGCTTTCTAGCCTGCCTGCAGGACTCGTACAGCTGGGCATGTGATTGTTTGAGGCCTCCTTTCCCCAGGAGGCACAGGAAGCTTAAAGCATCCTAGGAATGTAGGGGCATCCGAGGAGTCAAAATCTTTATAATAGGACTGATTAAAAGTTTCATTTTTTGGGTCAATGCTTGCTGCTAAATTTTCATATCCTTTATTTTTAGATAGAGTTGGTATATTAAAAAAACAAGTAGTAGACCTGGTATTAGGAACATTAGATCTTTGAGTTAAGTACCTTCTTTGTTATAACCCACTGCACCTTTGTTTTATAGAGATGTAACTTTAATGCTTTAAGGAAATGCAGATTAAAGAAAAACACTTCAGAGGAAACAAAATTAACATTCATTAAGGAAGAGAGCCAAAAAGTGTTTAACAAGCCTCTTGGCCAGAAGATAATGTAAATCACCAGAGACCTTTTGTATACAAAATGATGTACAGAAAGAGTCTGGGGTGCAAACGCTACATAATTTTGTGTTACCCATTGAACTCCATGTTTTATCAAAAGTATAAAAGGCTTTATGAACAATAAAGGATGGGGCCAGTTTCTCGGACCAGTTTCTCGAACTAGTCTCTCGGCCTGGTTTCTTGAGACTCAGGCTCCCCCCGTGTCTTTTTCTCTCTTTCTTCTTCTCTCCCTTTCCTTCTCTCTGCTTTTTACTTTAACTTCAGGCTGAATCTCCACCAGGGGCGCGGAGGCTCGCCAGGTCTACTTACTTGCCTGGCTGTTAAGACCTGCACGAAAGGGAGCTTAAGGTGAGGCACCCTTAGATATTCAAGCAGGGGCTGGTGGCCCAACGTAGATGGTGAAAATTCTTTGTCTGGAATTTTATTGGCCTTCCACGTAAACCAAGATATTCAGCCCTTTTCCTCCAGTTAATCTTCTTACTACACTATAATTTCTTAATCTAATCTTACATTAATAAATAAAAAAGACTTTCCACGACAACGCCGTCCATCCGTCGAATTCCCTGGATCCAGCGGGGCTGGACCCCGGCAGACTGAGATATCTGGGGGACTCTTGGAATGGTGGCATGACCCTGGAGTTCCTCCGCCTTTCCTGTGGAGAGCGCCTCCTCATGAGATGCGACGGGAACACCGGGAATTCTTTCCCGAACATGCAGGGAAAGGATACCTGACCTCGAGGTATGAGGCGGAAACGGGGCTCCTCTGGATGTGGGCGGGATTCTCGTGCTTCCTCTCGAGTGGAGTCAGGTATGTCGGGGAACTTCTTGAGTTGCAGCAAGGGTGTGAAGGACCCTTTGGAAGTTCCAGATGTTAGGTATGGTTAGCCTCGAGACGCCTCAGAGGAAAAGGGCCTCATCTCGCCTGGAGGGGAGAACCTCCTGGATTTTCTCGAGTTGCGGCAGGTGCTCTTGACTTACTACGGGGACCTCAGGGAACCGCTCTGGTGGCCTCAGGAAAGGCCAGTCCCCATGCGAGTTGCTCTGGGGCCTCTCGGGATTCCTCTCCCGTCGATGCCGGGGCCTAAGACCCTGTGTGGAGTCGGTGCCGGAACCTGAGGTTTCCTCTCCAGTGCTGACATGGATCTTGGGGTACTTCTGAAGTCTCCCCAGGGGAGTTAGTCGTCGTCTTGTGTGGGGGCATGAACGTGCGCTTTCCTCCCGAGCTGTAGCAGCAGTGCAACGCTTCCCTTCGCGTGGATCAAGGGATCTGTGGCTTTCCCTCGAGGCTTTCCCACGAGGCTTTCCCACAGTGCTGTCCCATGTGCCATCGTGGTGTGAGTCGATCCTCGGCTAGAAATTCGAGGCAGTGCAGGGAAATCAGGTTTCCCTGAAATGGACTAAGACATCTGGGGGACTCTGGGAATGGTGGCACGACCCTGGAGTTCCTCTCGCCTTTCCTGTGGAGAGCACCTCCTCTTGAGATGCGACAGGAACGCCCGGAATTCTTTCCCGACCACGCAGGGAAAGGATCCCTCCTCTCGAGCTAGGAGGCGGAAACGGGGCTCCTCTGGATGTGGGCCGGTCTCTGGTGCTTCCTCTCGAGTGGAGACGGGTATGTCGGGGAACTTCTTGAGTTGCAGCAAGGGTGTGAAGGGTCCTTTGGAAGTTCCAAAGGTTAGGTGTGATTAGCCTCGAGACGCCTCAGCGGAAATGGGCCTCATCTCGCCTGGAGGGGAGAACCTCCTGGATGTTCTCAAGTTGCGGCAGGTGCTCTCGACTTACGACGGGGACCTCAGGGACCCGCTCTGGTGGCCTCAGGAAAGGCCAGTCCCCAAGCGAGTTGCTCGGGGGCCTCTCGGGATTCTTCTCCCGTCGATGCCGGGGCCTAAAACCTTGTGTGGAGACGGTGCCGGAAACTGAGGATTCCTCTCCAGTGCTGACATGGATCTTGGGGTATTTCTGGAGTCTCCCCAGGGGAGTCAGTCCTCGTCTCGAGTGGGGGCATGCACGTGCGCTTTCCTCCCGAGCTGTAGCAGCAGTGTCACGCTTCCCTTCGCCTGGATCAAGGGATCTGTGCCTTTCCCTTGAGGCTCTCCCACGAGGCTTTCCCAGAAGGCTTTCTCACAGGGCTGTCCCACGTGCCACCGTGGTGTGAGTCGATCCTCGGCTTGAAAGTCGCGGCAATCGAGGGAAAACAGATTTCCCTGGAATGGACTTAGACATCTGCGGGACTCTGGGAATGGTGGCAAGACCCGGGAGTTCCTCTCGCCTTCCAGTGGAGAGCGCCTCCTCTTGAGATGCGACGGGAATGCCGGGAATTCTTTCCCGACCACGCAGGGAAAGGATCCCTCCCTCTCGAGCTAGGAGGCGGAAACGGGGCTCCTCTGGATGTGGGCGGGCTCTCGTGCTTACTCTGGAGTAGAGACGGGAATGTCGGGGAACTTCTTGAGTTGCAGCAAGGGTGTGAAGGACCCTTTGGAAGTTCCAGAGGTTAGGTGTGATTAGCCTCGAGACGCCTCAGCGGAAATGGGCCTCATCTCGCCTGGAGGGGACAACCTCCTGGATTGTTTCTAGTTGCGGCAGGTCCTCTCGTCTTACGACGGAGACCTCAGGGACCCGCTCTGGTGGCCTCAGGAAAGGCCAGTCCCCATGCGAGTTGCTCGGGGGCCTCTCGGGATTTCTCTGCCGTCCATGCCGGGGCTTAAGACCTTGTGTGGAGTCGGAGCCGGAACGTGAGGATTACTCTCCAGTGCTGACATGGATCTTGGGGTACCTCCGGAGTCTCCCCAGGGGAGTCAGTCCTCGTCTCAAGTAGGGGCATGCACGTGTGCTTTCCTCCCGAATTGCAGCAGCAGTGTCACGCTTCCCTTCCCGAGGATCAAGGGATCAGTGGCTTTCCCTCGGGGCTTTCCCATGAGGCTTTCACACGAGGCTTTCCCACAGGGCTGTCCCACGTGCCACCGTGGTGTGAGTCGATCCTCGGCTTGAAAGTTGAGGCAGTGCAGGGAAAACAGGTTTCCCTGGAATGGACTGAGATATCTGGGGCACTCTGGGAATGGTGGCACCACCCTGGAGTTCCTCTCGCCTTTCCTGTGGAGAGCGCCTCTTTTTGAGATGCGACGGGAACGCCGGGAATTCTTTCCCGACCACGCAGGGAACGGATCCCTGCTCTCGAGCTAGGAGGTGGAAACGGGGCTCCTCTGGATGTGGGCGGGACTCTCGTGCTTCCTCTCGAGTGGAGATGGGTTTATCTGGGAACTTCTTAAGTTGCAGCAGGGGTGTGAAGGACCCTTTGGAAGTTTCAGAGGTTATGTGTGATTAGCCTTGAGACGCCTCAGCGGAAATGGGCCTCATCACGCCTGGAGGTGAGAACCTCCTGGATTTTCTCGAGTTGCGGCAGGTGCTCTCAACTTACAAAGGGCACAATAGGGACCCGCTCTGTTGGCCTTAGGAAAGGCCAGTCCCCATGCGAGTTGCTCGGGGGCCTCTCGGGATTCCTCTCCCGACGATGCCGGGGCCTAAGACCTTGTGTGGAGTCGGTGCTGGAACCTGAGGATTCCTCTCCAGTGCTGACATGGATCTTGGGGTACTTCTGGAGTCTCCCCAGGGGAGTCAGTCCTGGTCTCGAGTTTGGGTATGCACGTGCGCTTTCCTCCCGAGCTCTAGCAGCATTGTCACGCTTCCCTTCGCGTGGAACAAGGGATCAGTGGCTTTCCCTCGAGGGTTTACCACGACGCTTTCCACGAGGCTTTCCCACAGGGCTTTCCCTCGTGCAACCGTGGTGTGAGTCGATCCTCGGCTTGAAAGTGGAGGCAGTGCCAGGAAAACAGTTTTCCCTGGAATGGACTGAGACATCTTGGGGACTCTGGGAATGGTGGCACGACCCTGGAGTTCCTCTCGCCTTTCCTGTGGAGAGCGCCTCCTCTTGAGATGCGCCAGGAACGCCAGGAATTCTTTCCTGTCTACGCAGGGAAAGGATCCCTCCTCTCGAGCTAGGAGGCGGAAACGGGGCTCCTCTGGATGTGGGCGGGTCTCTGGTGCTTCCTCTCGTGTGGAGACGGGTATGTCGGTGAACTTCTTGAGTTGCAGCAAGGGTGTGATGGACCCTTTGGAAGTTCCAGAGGTTAGGTGTGATTAGACTCGAGACGCCTCAGCGGAAATGGGCCTCATCTCGCCTGCAGGGGAGAACCTCCTGGATTTTCTCGAGTTTCAGCAGGTGCTCTCCAGTTACGACCGGGACTTATGTAACCCGCTCTGGTCCACTCAGGAAATGCCAGTCGACTTGCGAGTTGCTAAGGGGCCTCTCGGGATTCCTCTCCGGTCGATGACGGGGCCTAAGACCTTGTTTGGAGTCGGTGCCCGAACCTGAGGTTTCCTCTCCAGTGCTAACATGGATCTTGGGGTACTACTGGAGTCTCCACAGGGGAGTCATCTTCGTCTCCAATGGGGGCATGCGCGTGCGCTTTTCTCCCGAGCATTAGGAGCAGAGTCAATTTTCCCGTTGGGTTGATCAAGGGGTTTCTTGTTTTCCCTCGAGGCTTTCCCACGAGGCTTTCCCACAGGGCTGTCCCACGTGCCACCATCGTGTGTGTCGGTCCTCCGCGTGAACGTCGAGGCAGTGCAGGGTAAACAAGTTCCTCTGGAAAGGACTGAGACATCTGGGGGACTCTTGGAATGGTGGAACGACCCTGGAGTTCCTCTCACCTTTCTTGTGGAGCGTGCCTCCTCTTGAGATGCGACAGGTACGACAGGAATTCTTTCCCGGCCAATCAGGGAAAGGATCCCTCACATTGAGCTAGGAGGGGGAATTGGGGCTCCTCTGGATGTGGGTGGTACCCTGGTGATTCCTATGTAGTGGCGACGGGTCTCTCGTGGAACTTCTTGAGTTGCAGCTATGGTGTGAAGGACCCTTTGGAAGTTCCAGAGGTTAGGTGTGATTAGCCTCGAGACGTCTCAGTGGAAATGGGCTTCATCTCGCCTGAAGGGGAGAATCTCCTTCATTTTCTCGAGTTGTGGCAGGTGCTCTCGACTTACGACGGGGACCTCAGGGACCCGTTCTGTTGGCCTTAGGAAAGACCAGTTCCCATGTGAGTTGCTAGAGGGCCTCTCGGGATTCCTCACCGGTAGATGCCGGGGCCCAAGACCTTGTGTGGAGTGGGGGCCAGAACCTGAGTATTCCTCTCCAGTGCTGACATGTTTTTGGGATACTTCTGAAGTCTCCCAAGGGGAATCAGTCCTCGTCTCGAGTGGGGGCATGCGCATGCCCCTTCCTCCCGAGCTGTAGCAGCAGTGTCATGCTTCCCGTCGCGTGGATCAATGGATCTGTGGCTTTTCCTCTAGGCTTTTCCTAGAGGCTTTCCCACGAGGCTTTCCCACAGGGCTGTCCCCCGTGCCACCGTGGTGTGAGGCGATCCTCGGCATGAAAGTTTAGGCACTCTGTAAAAACAAGATCCTCTGGAATGGACTGAGACATCTGGGGACGCTTGAAATGGTGGCACGACCATGGAGTTCCTCTCGCCTTTCCTGTGGAGAGCGCCTCCTCTTGAGATGCGACGAGAACGCCGGGAATTCTTTCCCGACCTCGAAGGGAAAGGATCCCTCCTCTCGAGCTATGAGGCGGAAACGGGGCTCCTCTGGATGTGGGCGGAACTATCGTGCTTCCTCTTAAGTGCAGACGGGTATGTCGGGGAACTTCTTGATTTGCAGCAAGGGTGTGAAGGACCCTTTGGAAGTTCCAGAGTTTAAGTGTGCTTAGCCTTGAGATGTGTCAGCGGAAATAGGCTTCATTTTGCCTGGAGGGGAGAACATCCTTGATTTTCTCCAGTTGCGGCAGGTGCTCTCGACTTACAATGGGGACCGCAGGGACCCGCTCTGGTGGCCTCAGGAAAGGCCAGTCAAGATCCAAGACAACATTGGAGAGGGAGAGACATCACGAGAGGCTCCCGAGCAACTCGCATGGGGACTGGCCTTTCCTGAGGCCACCAAAGCGGGTCCCTGAGGTCCCCGTCGTAAGTCGAGAGCACCTGGCGCAACTCGAGAAAATCCAGGAGGTTCTCCCCTCCAGGCGAGATGAGACCCATTTGCGCTGAGGCATCTCGAGGCTAATCACACCTAACCTCTGGAACTTCCAAAGGGCCCTTCACACCATTGCTGCAACTCAAGAAGTTCCCCGACATACCCGTTTCCACTCGAAAGGAAGCACGAGAGTCCCGCCCACAACCAGAAGAGCCCCGTTTCAGCCTCATAGCTCGAGAGGAGGGATCCTTTCCCTGCGTGGTCGGGAAAGAATTCCGGAGTTCCCTTCGCATCTCAAGAAGAGGCGCTCTCCACAGGAAAGGCGAGAGGAACTCCAGGGTCGTGCCACCATTCCCTGAGTCCCCCAGATGTCTCAGTCCATTCCAGGGAAACCTGTTTTCCCTGCACTGCCTTGACTTTCAAGCCGATGATCGACCTACACCACGGTGGCACGAGGGACAGCCCTGTTGGAAAGCCTCGAGGTAAAGCCTCGTGGGAAAGCCTCGAGGGAAAGACACAGATCCCTTGATCCTCGCAAAGGGAATCGTGACACTGCGGCTACAGCTCGGGAGGAAAGCCACGTGCATGCCCCCACTCGAGACGAGGACTGACTCCCCTGGGGAGACTCCAGAAGTCCCCCAAGACCCATGTCATACGGGAGAGGAATCCTCAGGTTCCGGCACCAAATCCACACAAGGTCTTAGTCCACGGCATCGACAGGAGAGGAATCCCGAGAGGCCCCCGAGCAACTCGCATGTGGACTGGCCTTTTCTGAGGCCACCAGAGCGGGTCCCTGAGGTCCCCGTCGTAAGTCCAGAGCACCTGCCGCCACTCGAGAAAAACCAGGAGGTTCTCCCCTCCATTCTAGATGAGGCCCATTTCCGGTGAGGGGTCTCCGAGGCTAATCACACCTAACTTCTGGAACTTCCAAAGGGTCCTTCACACCCTTGCTGCAACTCAAGAAGTTCCGAGACATACCCGTCTCCACTCGAGAGAAAGCACGATTGTCCCGCCCACATCCAGAGGAGCCCCGTTTCCGCCTCCTAGCTCGAGAGGAGGGATCCTTTCCCTGCGTGGTCGGGAAAGAATTTCCAGCGTTCCCGTCGCATCTCAAGAGGAGCCGCTCACCACAGGAAAGGCGAGAGGAACTCCAGGGTGGTGCCACCATTCCCAGAGTCCCCCAGATTTCTCAGTCCATTCCAGGGAAACCTGTTTCCCTGCACTGCCTCGACTTTCAATCCGAGGAACGACTCACACCACGGTGGCACGTGGGACAGCCCTGTGGGAATTCCTCATGAAAAAGCATCGTGGGAAAGCCTCCAGATAAAGCCACAGATCCCTGGATCCTCGCAGAAGGGAAGCGTGACACTGCTGCTACAGCTCTGGAGGAAAGTGCACATACATGCCCCCAATAGAGATGAGGACTGACTCACCTGGGAGACTCCAGAAGTACCCAAGAATCATGTAAGCACTGGAGAGTTATTCTCAGGTTCCGGCACCGACTCCACACAAGGTATAAGGCGCCAGCATCGACGGGAGAGGAATTCCGAGATGCCCCCAAACAACTCGCATGGGGACTGGCCTTTCCTGAGGAAACCAGAGCGGGTCCCTGAGGTCCCCATCGTAAGTCGAGAGCACCTGCCGCAACTCGAAAAATCCAGGAGGTTCTCCCCTCCAGGCGAGATGAGGCCCATTTCCGCTGAGGCGTCTCGAGGCTAATCACACCTAACCTCTGGAACTTCCAAAGGGTCCTTCACACCCTTGCTGCAACTCAAGAAGTTCCCCGACATACCCGTCTCCACTCGAGAGGAAGCATGAGAGTCCCGCCCACATCCAGAGGAGCCCGTTTCCGCTTCTAGCTCGAAATGAGGGGTCCTTTCCCTGCGTGGTCGGGAAAGATTTCCCGGCGTTCCCGTCGCATCTCAAGAGGAGGCGCTCTCCACAGGAAAGGCGAGAGGGACTCCAGGGTCGTGCCACCATTCCCAGAGTCCCCCAGATGTCTCAGTCCATTCCAGGGAAACCTGTTTTCCCTGCACTGCCTCGACTTTCAAGCCGACGATCGACCTACACCACGGTGGCACGAGGGACAGCCCTGTTGGAAAGCCTCGAGGTAAAGCCTCGTGGGAAAGCCTCGGGAAAGCCACAGATCCCTTGATCCACGCAAAGGGAAGCGTGACACTGCGGCTACAGCTCGGGAGGAAAGCCCACATGCATGCCCCCACTCGAGACGAGGACTGACTCCCCTGGGGAGACTCCAGAAGTCCCCCAAGACCCATGTCAGCACTGCAGAGGAATTCTCAGGTTCCGGCACCGACTCCACACAAGGTCTTAGGCCCCGGCATCGACGGGAGAGGAATCCCGAGAGGCCCCGAGCAACACGCATGGGAACTGGCCTTTCCTGAGGCCACCAGAGCGCGTCCCTGA
>NW_017216729.1:0-13007 GCF_001704415.2 Capra hircus | reverse complement strand
CCTACGCAAGGTTCATTTTCCTAAGCATGTACCAACAAAAATCTGCCGGCTTTTGTGCTCTGCTTTTCCACTCTTCTGACTGACATTTTCTGGAAAAAGTCAATTCAGGGCTTTAGTCTTCTGCATTTGAAAGATGTTTCAATCCAAAAAACCCCTCGATGGCTTTCTAGCCTGCCTGCAGGACTCTGCAAGTGTGTTTGTTTGAGGCCTCCTGACCGCAGGAGGCACAGGAAGCTTAAAACCTCCTAGGAATGTAGGGCTTCCGAGGAGTCAAAATCTTTAGAATAGGACTGATTAAAGTTTCATTTGTTGAGTCAATGCTTGCTGCCAAATTTTCATATCCTTGATTTTTAGGTATAGTTGGTATATAGAAAAACAAGCAGTAGACCTAGTATTAGCAACATTAGATCCTTGAGTTAAGTACCTTCTTTGTTATATCCCACTGCACCTTTTTGTTCTATAGAGATGTAACTTTAATGCTTTAAGGAGATGCAGATTAAAAAAAACACTTCAGGGAAAACAAAATTAACATTCATTAAGGAAGAGAGCTAAAAAGTGTTAACAAGCCTCTTGGCCAGAAGATAATGTAAATCACCTGAGACCTTTGTATACATAATGATGTATAGAAAGAGTCTGGGCTGCGAACGCTACATAATTCTGTGTTACCCATTGATCTCCATGTTTTATCAAAAGTATAAAAGGCCTTCTGAACAATAAAGGATTGGAACAGTTTCTCGAACTAGTCTCTCGGCCTAGTTTCTTGGGACTCTGGCTCCCCCCATGTCTCACTCTCTCTCTTCGTCTCTCCCCTTCCCTCTCTCTGCTCTTTACTTTAACTTCAGGCTGAATCTCCATCTGGAGCGCGGAGGCTCGCCAGGTCTACTTACTTGCCCCGGCTGTTAAGACCCGCACGAAAGGGAGCTTAAGGCGAGGCACCCTTAGATATTCAAGCGGCGGCGCCGGTGGCCAAACGTAGATGGTGCAAATTCCTTGTCTGGAATTTTAATGGCCTTCCGCGAAAACCAAGCTATTCAGCCCTCTTCCTCCACTTAATCTTCTTATTACACTATAGTTTCTTAATCTAATCTTACATTAATAAACAAACAAGTCTTTCCACGCCAACGCCGTCCACCCTTCGAATTCCCTGGATCCACCGGGGCTGGACCCTGGCAAGTGCCTCCTCTTGAGATGCGACGGGAACGCGGGAATTCTTTCCCCACCACGCAGGGAAAGGATCCCTCCTCTCGAGCTAGGAGGCGGAAACGGGGCACCTCTGGATGTGGGCGGGACTCTCGTGCTTCCTCTCGAGTGGAGACGGGTATGTCAGAGAACTTCTTGAGTTGCAGCAAGGGTGTGAAGGACCCTTTGAAGTTCCAGATGTTAGATGTGATTAGCCTCGAGACGCCTCAGCGGAAATGGGCCTCATTTTGCCTGGAGGGGAGAACCCCCTGGATTTTCTCGAGTTGCGGCAGGTGCTCTCGACTTACGACGGGGACTCAGGGACCCGCTCTGGTGGCCTCAGGAAAGTCCAGGCCCCATGCGAGTTGCACGGGGGCCTCTCGGGATTCCTCTCCCATCGATGCCGGGGCCTAAGATCTTCTGTGGAATCGGTGCTGTAACCTGAGCATTCCTCTCCAGTGCTGACATGGATGTTGGGGTACTTCTGGAGTCTGACCAAGGGAGTCAGTCCTCGTCTCGAGAGGGGGGCATGCACTTGCGCTTTCCTCCCGAGCTGTAGCAGCAGTGTCGCGCTTCCCTTCGCGTGGATCAAGGGATCTGTGGCTTTCCCTCGAGGCTTTCCCACAGGGCTGTCCCACGTGCAACCGTGGTGTGACTCGATGCTCAGCTTGAAAGTCGAGGCAGTGTAGGGAATTCCCTGGAATGGACTGAGATATCTGGGGGACTCTGGGAATGGTGGCACGACCCTGGAGTTCCTCTCGCCTGTGGAGAGCGCCTCCTCTTTAGATGTGACGGAACACTGGGAATTCTATCCGACCACGCAGGGATCCCTCCTCTCGAGCTAGGAGGCGGAAACGGGGCTCCTCTGGATGTGGGCGGGAGTCTCGTGCTTCCTCTCGAGTGGAGACGGGTATGTCGGGGAACTTCTTGAGTTGCAGCAAGGGTGTGAAGGACCCTTTGGAACTTCCAGAGGTTAGGTGTGATTAGCCGTGAGAAGCCTCAGCGGAAATGGGCCTCATCTCGCCTGGAAGGGACCTCCTGGATTTTCTCGAGTTGCGGCAGGTGCTCTCGACTTATGACGGGGACCTCAGGGACCCGCTCTGGTGGCCTCAGGAAAGTCCAGTCCCCATGCGAGTTGCTCGGGGGCCTCTCGGGATTCCTCTTCCGTCGATGCCGGGGCCCTAAGATCTTGTGTTGGAGTCGGTGCCGGAACCTGAGGAATTCCTCTCCGCAGTGCTGACATGGATCTTGGGGTATTTCTGGAGTCTCCCCAGGGGAGTCAGTCCTCGTCTCGAGTGGGGGCATGCACGTGCGCTTTCCTCCCGAGCTGTAGCAGCAGTGTCGGCGCTTCCCTTCGCGTGGATAAAGGGATCTGTGGCTTTCCCTCGAGGCTTTCCCTCGAGGCTTTCCCACGAGGATTTCCCACGAGGCTTTCCCACGAGGCTTTCACCACAGGGCTGTCCCTCGTGGCACCGTGGTGTGAGTCGATCCACGGCTTTGAAAGTCGAGACAGTGCAGGGAAAACAGGTTTCCCTGGAAATGGACTGAGACATCAGGGCGACTCTGGGAATGGTGGCACGACCCTGGAGTTCCTCTCGGCTTTCCTGTGGAGAGCGCCCTCCTCTTGAGATGCGACGGGAACGCGGGGAATTCTTTCCCCACCACGCAGGGAAAGGATCCCTCCTCTCGGAGCTAGGAGGAGGAGCTGGGTCTCCTCTGGATGTGGGCGGTACTCTCGAGCTTCCTCTCGAGTGGAGACGGGTATGTCGGGGAATTTCTTGAGTTGCAGCAAGGGTGTGAAGGACCCTTTCGAAGTTCCAGGGTTAGGTGTGATTAGCCTCGAGACGCCTCATCGGAAATGGGCCTCATCTCGCCTGGAGGGGAGAACCTCCAGGATTTTCTCGAGTTGTGGCAGGTGCTCTCGACTTATGATGGTGACCTCAGGGACCCGCTCTGGTGGCCTCAGGAAAGGCCAGTCCCCATGCGAGTTGCTCGGGGGCCTCTCGGGATTCCTCTCCCGTCGATGCGGGGCCAAAAGACCTTGTGTGGAGTCGGTGCCGGAACCTGAGGATTCCTCTCCACTGCTGACATGGATCTTGGGGTACTTCTGGAGTCTCCCCAGGGGAGTCAGTCCTCGTCTCGAGTGGGGCATGCACGTGCGCTTTCCTCCCGAGCTGTAGGAGCAGTGTGGCGCTTCCCTTCGTGTGGATCAAGGGATCTGTGGCTTTCCCTCGAGGGCTTTCCCACGAGGCTTTCCCACGAAGGCTTTCCCACAGGGCTGTCCCACGTGCCACCGTGGTGTCAGTAGATATTCGGGCTTTCAAAGTCGAGACAGGTGGCAGGGAAAACAGGTTTCCCTGGAATGGACTGAGACATCTGGGGGACTCTGGGAATGGTGGCACGACTCTGGAGTTCCTCTCGCCTTTCCTGTGTAGAGCGGCCTCCTCTTGAGAAGCGACGGGAACGCGGGCGAATTCTTTCCCCACCACGCAGGGAAAGGATCCTCCTCTCAAGCTAGGTAGGCGGAAAACGGGGCTCCTGCTGGATGTGGGCGGGAGGTCCTCGTGCTTCCTCTCGATCTAGTGGAGACGGGTATGTCGGGGAACTTCTTGAGTTGCAGCAAGGGTGTGAAGGACCCTATTGGAAGTTCCAGATGTCACATGTGATTAAGTCTCGAGACGCCTCAGCGGAAATGGGCCTCATCTCGCCTGGAGGGGAGAACCTCCTGGATTTTCTCGAGTTGCGGGCAGGTGCTCTCGACTTATGACGGGGACGCTCAGTGACCCGCTCTGGTGGCCTCAGGAAAGGGCCAGACCCCATGCGAGTTGCTCGGGGGCCTCTCCGGGATTCCTCTCCCGTCTATGCCGGGGGCCTAAGACCATTGTGTGGAGTCAGTGCGCGGGAACCTGAGGATTCCTCTCCAGTGCTGACATGGATTTTGGGTACTTTCTGGAGTCTCCCCAGGGGAGTCAGTCCTCGTTCTCGAGTGGGGGCATGACGTGCGGCTTTCCTGCCGAGCTGTAGCAGCAGTGTCGCGCTTCCCTTCGCGTGGATCAAGGGATCTGTAGCTTTCCCTCGAGTCTTTCCCAGGAGGCTTTCCCACGAGGCTTTCCCACAGGGCTGTCCCACGTGCCACCGGTGGTGGTGAGTCCGATCCTCGGGTTGAAAGTCGAGGCAGTGCAGGGAAAACTGGTTTCCCTGGAATGGACTGAGACATCTGGGGGACTCTGGGAATGGTGGCACGACCCTGGAGTTCCTCTCGCCTTTCCTGTGGAGAGCGCCTGCCAGAAGCCATTGTGAGGAATCCCGCCCGTGACAAGGTCATGAGGAAGGAAAGCTGACATACCGCAAGGCGTGCTCAGATTTCAGGGGGCCCCTCCTGGAAATTCCTAAGCATGTACCCCAACAAAAATCTGGCCGGCTTTTGTGCTCTGCTTTTCCACTCTTCTGACATTTTCTGGAAAAAGTCAATTCAGGGCTTTAGTCTTCTGCATTTGAAAGAGTGTTTCAATCCAAAAAAACCCCTCCGATGGCTTTCTAGCCTGCCTGCAGGACTCTGCAAGTGTGTTTGTTTGAGGCCTCCTGACCGCAGGAGGCACAGGAAGCTTAAAACCTCCTAGGAATGTAGGGGCTTCCGAGGAGTCAAAATCTTTAGAATAGGACTGATTAAAAGTTTCATTTGTTGAGTCAATGCTTGCTGCCAAATTTTCATATCCTTGATTTTTAGGTATAGTTGGTATATAGAAAAACAAGCAGTAGACCTAGTATTAGCAACATTAGATCCTTGAGTTAAGTACCTTCTTTGTTATATCCCACTGCACCTTTGTTCTATAGAGATGTAACTTTAATGCTTTGAGGAGATGCAGATTAAAAAAAACACTTCAGGGAAAACAAAATTAACATTCATTAAGGAAGAGAGCTAAAAAGTGTTAACAAGCCTCTTGGCCAGAAGATAATGTAAATCACCTGAGACCTTTTGTATACATAATGATGTATAGAAAGAGTCTGGGCTGCGAACGCTACATAATTCTGTGTTTACCATTGATCTCCATGTTTTATCAAAAGTATAAAAGGCCTTCTGAACAATAAAGGATTGGAACAGTTTCTCGAACTAGTCTCTCGGCCTAGTTTCTTGGGACTCTGGCTCCCCCCATGTCTCACTCTCTCTCTTCGTCTCTCCCCTTCCCTCTCTCTGCTCTTTACTTTAACTTCAGGCTGAATCTCCATCTGGAGCGCGGAGGCTCGCCAGGTCTACTTACTTGCCCCGGCTGTTAAGACCCGCACGAAAGGGAGCTTAAGGCGAGGCACCCTTAGATATTCAAGCGGGCGCCGGTGGCCAAACGTAGATGGTGCAAATTCCTTGTCTGGAATTTTAATGGCCTTCCGCGAAAACCAAGCTATTCAGCCCTCTTCCTCCACTTAATCTTCTTATTACACTATAGTTTCTTAATCTAATCTTACATTAATAAACAAACAAGTCTTTCCACGCCAACGCCGTCCACCCCTTTCGAATTCCCTGGATCCACCGGGGCTGGACCCTGGCAAGTGCCTCCTCTTGAGATGCGACGGGAACGCGGGGAATTCTTTCCCCACCACGCAGGGAAAGGATCCCTCCTCTCGAGCTAGGGAGGCGGAAACGGGGCACCTCTGGATGTGGGCGGGACTCTCGTGCTTCCTCTCGAGTGGAGACGGGTATGTCAGAGAACTTCTTGAGTTTGGCAGCAAGGGTGTGAAGGACCCTTTGGAAGTTCCAGATGTTAGATGTGATTAGCCTCGAGACGCCTCAGCGGAAATGGGCCTCATTTTGCCTGGAGGGGAGAACCCCCTGGATTTTCTCGAGTTGCGGCAGGTGCTCTCGACTTACGACGGGGACCTCAGGGACCCGCTCTGGTGGCCTCAGGAAAGTCCAGGCCCCATGCGAGTTGCACGGGGGCCTCTCGGGATTCCTCTCCCATCGATGCCGGGGCCTAAGATCTTCTGTGGAATCGGTGCTGTAACCTGAGCATTCCTCTCCAGTGCTGACATGGATGTTGGGGTACTTCTGGAGTCTGACCAAGGGAGTCAGTCCTCGTCTCGAGAGGGGGCATGCACTTGCCGCTTTCCTCCCGAGCTGTAGCAGCAGTGTCACTGCTTCCCTTCGCGTGGATCAAGGGATCTGTGGCTTTCCCTCGAGGCTTTCCCCACAGGGCTGTCCCACGTGCAACCGTGGTGTGACTCGATGCTCAGCTTGAAAGTCGAGGCAGTGTAGGGAAAACAGGTTTCCCTGGAATGGACTGAGATATCTGGGGGTCTCTGGGAATGGTGGCACGACCCTGGAGTTCCTCTCGCCTTTCCTGTGGAGAGCGCCTCCTCTTTAGATGTGACGGAACACTGGGAATTCTATCCCGACCACGCAGGGGAAGGATCCCTCCTCTCGAGCTAGGAGGCGGAAACGGGGCTCCTCTGGATGTGGGCGGGAGTCTCGTGCTTCTTCTCGAGTGGAGACGGGTATGTCGGGGAACTTCTTGAGTTGCAGCAAGAGTGTGAAGGACCCTTTGGAAGTTCGAGAGGTTAGGTGTGATTAGCCTCGAGAAGCCTCAGCGGAAATGGGACCTCATCTCGCCTGGAGGGGAGAACCTCCTGGTTTTCTCGAGTTGCGGCAGGTGCTCTCCGACTTACGATGGGGACTCAGGGACCCGCTCTGGTGGCCTCAGGAAAGGCCAGTCCCCATGCGAGTTGCTCGGGGGCCTCTCGGGATTCCCTCTCCGTCGATGCTGGGGCCTAAGACTTGTGTGGAGTCGGTGCCGGAACCTGAGGATTCCTCTCCAAGTGCGACATGGATCTTGGGGTACTTCTGGAGTCTCCCCAGCAGGGTCGTCAGTCTCTGCGTCTCGAGTGGGGGCATGCAACGTGTCGCTTTTCCTCTCGCAGCTGTATGGCAGGCGAGTGTCACGCTTCCCTTCGCGTGTATCAAGGGATCTGTGGCTTTCGCTCGAGGCTTTTACCACGAGGCTTTCCCAAGAGGCTTTCCCACAGGGCTGTCCCACGTGCCACTGTGGTGTGAGTCGATCCTGCGGCTTGAAAGTCGAGGCAGTGCAGGGAAAACAGGTTTCCCCTGGAATGGACTGAGACAACTAGGGGACTCTGGGAATGGTGGCACGACCCTGGAGTTCCTCTCGCCTTTCCTGTGGAGAGCGGCCTCCTCTTGAGATGCGACGGAAACGCCGGGGAATTCTTTCCCGACCACGCAGGGAAAGGATCCCTCCTCTTGAGCTAGGAGGTGGAAACGGGGCTCCTCTGGATGTGGGCGGGACTCGAGTGGCTTCCTCTCCGAGTGGAGACGGGTATGTCGGGGAACTTCTTGAGTTGCAGCAAGGTTGTTGAAGGTCCCTTTGGAAGTTCCAGAGGTTAGGTTGTGATTAGACCTCGAGACGCCTCAGCGGAAATGGGCCTCATCTCGCCTGGAGGGGAGAACCTCCTGGATTTTCTCGAGCTTGCGGCAGGTGCTCTCGACTTAGACGGGTACCTCAGGGACCCGCTCTGGTGGCCTCAGGAAAGGCCAGTCCCATGCGAGTTGCTCGGGGGCCTCTCGGGATTCCCTCCCGTCGATGCGGGCTTAAGATCTTCGTGTGGAGTCGGTGCCAGAACTGAGGATTCCTCTCCAGTGGTGACATGGATCTTGGTGTACTTCTGGAGTCTCCCCAGGGGAGTCAGTGCTCGTCTCGAGTGGGGGCATTGCACGTGCGCTTTCCTTCCGAGCTGTAGCAGCAGTGTCACGCTTCCCTTCGCGTGGATCAAGGGATCTGTGGCTTTTCCCTCGAGGCTTTCCCACGAGGCTTTCCCACGAGGGCTGTCCACACTGTGCCACTCGTGGTGTGAGTCGATCCTCGGCTTGAAAGTCGAGGCAGTGCAGGGAAAACAGGTTTCCCTGGAATGGAATGAGACATCTGGGGGACTCTGGAATGCTGGCACGACCCTGGAGTTTCTCTCGCCTTTCCTGTGGAGAGCGCCTCCTCTTGAGATGCGATGGAAACGCCGGGAATTCTTTCCCGAACACGCAGGGAAAGGATCCATCCTCTCGAGCTAGGAGGCGGATACCGGGCTCCTCTGGATGTGGGCGGTACTCTCGTGCTTCCTCTCGAGTGGAGACGGGTATGTCGGGAACTTCTTGAGTTGCAGCAAGGGTGTGAAGGACACTTTGGAAGTTCCAGATGATAGATGTGATTAGCCTCGAGACACCTCAGCGAAATGGGCCTCATCTCCCATGGAGGGGAGAACCTCCTGGATTTTCTCGAGTTGCGCCAGGTGCTCTTGACTTACGATGGGGATTTCAGCGACCCGCTCTGGTGACCTCAGGAAAGGCCAGTCCCCATGCGAGTTGCTCGGGGGCCTCTCGGGATTCCTCTCCCGTTCGATGCCGGGGCCTAAGACCTTGTGTGGAGTCCTTGCCGGAACCTGAGGATTCATCTCCAGTGCTGACATGTTTGTTGGGTATTTCTGGAGTATCCCAAGAGGAGTCAGTCCTCGTCTCGAGTGGAGACATGCACGTGCGCTTTCCTCCCTAGCTGTAGCAGCAGTGTCACACTTCCCTTCGCGTGGATCAAAGCATCTGTGGCTTTCCCTCGAGGCTTACTCATTAGGCTTTTCCACGAGGCTTTCCCACGAGGCTTTCCCAGAGGGCTGTCCTACGAGCCACCGTGGTGTGAGTCGATCCTCGGCTTGAAAGTCGAGGCAGTGCAGGGAAAACAGGGTTTCCCTGGAATGAACTGAGACATCTGGGGACTCTGGGAATGGTGGCACGACCCTGGAGTTCCCTCTCGCCTTTCCTGCGGAGAGCGCCTCCTCTTGAGATGCGACGGGAACGCCGGGAATTCTTTCCCGACCACGCCGGGAAAGGATCCCTCCTCTCGAGCTAGGAGGCGGAAACGGGGCTCCTCTGGATGTGGGCGGGACTAGCGTGCTTCCTCTCGAGTGGAGACGGGTATGTCGGGGAAATTCTTGAGTTGCAGCAAGGGGGTGAAAGGACCCGTTGGAAGTTCCAGAGGTTAGGTGTGATTAGCCTCAAGACGCCTCATCGGAAATGCGCCTCATCTCGCCTGGAGGGGAGAACCTCGTGGATTTTCTCGAGTTGCGGCAGGTGCTCTCGACTTACGACGGGGACCTCAGGGACCCGCTCTGGTGGCCGCAGGAAAGGCCAGTCCCCATGCGAGTTGCTCGGTGGCCTCTCGGGATTCCTCTCCCGTCGATGCCGGGGCCTAAGACCTTGTGTGGGTCGGTCCTGGAACCTGAGGATTCCTCTCCAGTGCTGACATGGATCTTGGCATCCTTAAAGGCGAGATGAGGCCCATTTGCGCTGAGGCATCTCGAGGCTAATCACACCTAACCTCTGGAACTTCCAAAGGGTCCTTCACACCCTTCTGCAACTCAAGAAGTTCTCCGACATACCCGTCTCCACTCGAGAGTATCAAGATCTTCCCGCCCACTTTCAGAGGAGCACCGTTTCCATCTCATAGCTCGAGAGGAGGGATCCTTTCCCTGCGTGGTCTGGAAAGCATTCCCGGCGTTCCAGTCACATCTCAAGAGGAAGCCCTCTCCACAGGAAAGGCGAGAGAAACTCCAGGGTCTTTCCACCATTCCCAGAGTGCCCCAGATGTCTCTGTCAATTCCAGGGAAACCTGTTATCCCTGCACTGCTCGACATTCAAGCCGAGGATCGACTCACACCACGGTGGCACGTGGGACAGCCCTGAGGAAAATCCTCGTGAGAAAGGCTCATTGGAAAGCCTCGAGGGAAAGCTGCAGATCCCTTGATACACGCTAAGGGAAGTGACACTGGGACGATTGAACGTGCATGCCCCCACTCGAGACTAGGACTGACGGGAAGACCATCTGTCCGAGGCGAGGTTCCCACTCCACACAAGGTCTTAGGCTCCGGCATCGACGAGAGAACCCAAGAGGCCCCGGAGCAACTCGCATGGGGACTGGCCTTTCCTGAGGCCACCAGATCGGGTCCCTGAAGTCCCCGTCGTAAGTCGACAGCACGTGCCGAAACTCGAGAAAATCCAGGAGGTTCTCCCCTCCAGGCCAGATGAGGCCCATTTTCCTGAGGCCTCTCGAGGCTAATCACACCTATCCTCTGGAACTTCCAAAGGGTCCTTCACACCCTTGCTGCAACTCAAGAAGTTACCCGACATACCCGTCTCCACTCGAGAGGAAGCGCGAGAGTCCCGCCCACATCCAGAGGAGCCCCGTTTCCGCCTCCTAGCTCGAGAGGAGGGATCCTTTCCCTGCGTGTTCGGGAAAGAATTCCCGGCGTTCCCGTCTCATCTCAAGAGGAGGCGCTCTCCACAGGAAAGGCGAGAGGAACTCCAGGGTCATGCCACCATTCCCAGAGTCCCCCAAATGTCTCAGTCCATTCCAGGGAAACCTGTTTTCCCTGCACTGCCTCGACTTTCAAGCCGAGGATCAACTCACACCACGAAGCAACGAGGGACAGCCCTGTGGGAAACCCTCGAGGAAAGCCTCGATGGAACGCCACAGATCCCATGATCCACGCGAAAAGAAAGCGTGACACTGCTGCTACAGCTCGGGAGGAAAGCGCACGTGCATGCCCCCACTCGAGATGAGGACTGACTCCCCTGGGGAGACTCAAGAAGTACCTCAAGATCCATGTAAGCAATGGAGAGGAATCCTCAGGTTCCGGCACCGACTCCACACAAGGCCTCGGGCCCCGGCATCGACGGGAGAGGAATCCCGAGAGGCCCCTGAGCAACTTGCATGGGGACTGGCCTTTCCTGAGGCCACCAGAGCGGGTCCCTGAGGTCCCCGTCGTAAGTCGAGAGCACATGGGGTAACTCGAGAAAATCAAAGAGGTTCTCCCCTCCAGGCGAGATGAGGCCCATTTCCGCTGTGGCGTCTCAAGGTTAATCACACATAACCTCTGGAACTTCCAAAGGGTCCTTGACACTTTTGCTGCAACTCAAGAAGTTCCCTGACATACCCGTCTCCACTCCAGAGGAAGCACGAGAGTCCAACCCACATCCAGAAGAGCCCCGTTTCCGCCTCATAGCTCGAGAGGAGGGATCCTTCCCCGTGTAGTTGTGAAAGAATTCCCGGCTTTCCCGTCGCATCTCAAGTGGAGGCGCTCTCCACAGGTAAGGCGAGAGGAACTCCAGGGTTGTGCCACCATTTCGAGAGTCCCCCAGATATCTCCGTCCATTCCAGAGAAAACTGTTTTCCCAGCACTGCCTCAACTTTCAAGCCGAGGGTCGACTCACACTACAGTGGCACGTGGGCAGCCCTGTGGGAAAGCCTCTTGGGAAAGCCTTTGGGAAAGCCTCGAGGGAAAGCCACAGATCCCTTGATCCACGCTAAAGGAAGCGTGACACTGCTGCTACAGCTCGGGAGGAAAGTGCACGTGCATGCCCCCACTCGAGACGAGGACTGACTCCCTTGGGGAGACTCCAGAAGTACCCCAAGATCCATGTCAGCACAGGAGAGGAATCCTCAGGTTCCGGCACCGACTCCACACAAGGTTTTGGGCTCCATCATCGACGGGAGAGAAATTCCGAGAGACACCCGAGCAACATTCATGTGGACTGGCCTTTCCTGAGTCCACCAGAGCGGGTCCCTGAGGTCCCCGTCGTATGACGAGAGCACCTGCCCCAACACGAGAACATCCAGGAGGTTCTCCCTTCCAGGCAAGATTAGGCCCATTTCCAATGAGGCGTCTGGAGGCTAATCACAACTAACCTCTGGAACTTCCAAAGGGTCCGTCACACCCTTGCTGCTACTCAAAAAGTGCCTCGACATACCCGTCTCCACTCGAGAGGAAGAACGAGTTCCCGCACACATCCAGAGGAGCCCCGTTACCGCCTCATAGCTGGAGAGGAGGGACACTTTCCCTGCGTGGTCGGGAAAGAATTCCCGACGTTCCCGTCGCATCTCAAGAGGAGGCCCTCTCCACAGTAAAGGCCAGAGGAACTCCAGGTTCGTGCCACCATTCCCAGAGTCCCCCAGATGTCTCCGTCCATTCCAGGGAAACCTGTTTTCCAGCACTGCCTCAACTTTCAAGCGAGGGTCGACTCACACTACAGTGGCACGTTGGACAGCCCTGTGGAAAGCCTCTTGGGAAAGCCTCGTAGGAAAGCCTCGAGGAAAGACTCGAGGGAAAGCCACAGATCCCTTGATCCACGCTAAAGGAAGCTTGACACTGCTGTTACAGCTCGGGAGCAAAGCACACGTGGATGCCCCCACTCGAGAGGAGGACTGACTCCCCTGGGGAGACTCCACAAGTACCCAAGATCCCGTCAGCACTGGAGAGGAATCCTCAGGTTCCGGCTCCGACTCCACACAAGGTCTTAGGCCCGGCATCGACGGGAGAGTAATCCAGAGAGGCCCCAGAGCAACTTTCATGGGGACTGGCCTTTCCTGAGGCCACCAGAACGGGTCCCTGAGGTACCCGTCTTAAGTCCAGAGCACCTGCCGCAACTCGAGTAAATCTAGGAGGTTCTCCCTCCAGGCGAGATGAGGCCCATTTCCGCTGCGGCATCTCGAGGCTAATCACACCTAACCTCTGGAACTTCCAAAGGGTCCTTCACACCCTTGCTGGAAACTCAAGAAGTTCCCCGACATACCCGTCTCCACTCGAGAGAAGCACGAGAGTCCCGCCCACATCCAGAGGAGCGCCCCGTTTCCGCCTCCTAGCTCGAGAGGAGGGATCCTTTCCCTGCGTGGTCGGGAAATAATTCCCGGCATTCCTGTCGCATCTCAAGAGGAGGCGCTCTCCACAGGAACCGCGAGAGGAACTCCAGGGTCGTGCAATTCCCAGAGTCCCCCCAGATATCTCAA
>NW_017216728.1:0-13008 GCF_001704415.2 Capra hircus | reverse complement strand
CCTAAGACCTTGTGTGGAGTCAGTGCCGGAACCTGAGGTTTCCTCTGCAGTGCTGACATGGATCTTGGGTACTTCTGGAGTCTCCCCAGGGGAGTCAGTCCTCGTCTCGAGTGGGGGCATGCACCTGCGCTTTCCTCCCTAGCTGTAGCAGCAGTGTCATGCTCCAGTCGCGTGGATCAAGGGATCAGTGGCTTTCCCTCGAGGCTTTCCCACGAGGCTTTCCAACAAGGCTTTCCCACGAGGCTTTCCCACAGGGCTGTCCCACGTGCCACCGTGGTGTAGTCGATCCTCGGCTTGAAAGTCGAGGCAGTGCAGGGAAAACAGGTCTCCCTGGAATGGACTGAGACATCTGGGGACTCTGGGATTGGTGGCACGACCATGGAGTTCCTCTCGCCTTTCCTCTGGAGAGCGCGACCTCTTGAGATGCGTCGGGAACGCCGGGAAATCTTTCTCGACCACGCAAGGAAAGGATCCCTCCTCTCGAGCTAGGAGGCGGAAACGGGGGCACCTCTGGATGTGAGCGGGACTCTCGTGCTTCCTCTCAAGTGGAGACGGGTATGTCGGGGAACTTCTTGAGTTGCAGCAAGGGTGTGAATGACCCTTTGGAAGTTCCAGAGGTTAGGTGTGATTAGCCTCGAGACGCCTCTGCGGAAATGGGCCTCATCTCGCCTGGAGGGGAAAACCTCCTGGATTTTTTTCTAGAGTTGCGGAAGGTGCTCTCGACTTATGACGGGGACCTCAGGGACCCGCTCTGGTGGCCTCAGGAAAGGCCTGTCCGCATGCGAGTTGCTCGGGGCCTCTCGGGATTCCTCTCCGTCGATGCTGGGGCCTAAGACCTTGTGTGGAGTGGTGCCGGAACCAGAGGATTCCTCTCCAGTGCTGACATGGATCTTGGGGTACTTCTGGAGTCTCCCCAGGGGAGTCAGTCCTCGTCTCGAGTGGGGGCATGCACGTGCGCTTTCCTCCCGAGCTGTAGCAGCAGTGTCGCGCTTCCCTTCCGTGGATCAAGGATCTGTGCTTTCTTCCCTCACACGCTTTCCCACGAGGCTTTCCCAGGACGGGCTGTCCCACGTGCACCGTGGTGTGAGTTGATCCTCGACTTGAAGTCGAAGCAAGCAGGGAAAACAAGGTTTCCTGGAATGGACTGAGACATCTCGGGGTACTCTGGGAATGGTGGCACGACCCTGGGAGTTCCTCTCGCCTTTCTTGTGGATAGCGCCTCTCTGAGATCCGACGGGAACGCCGGGAATTCTTTTCCGACACACAGGGAAAGGATCCACCTCTCGAACTAGGAGGGGGAAACGGGGATCCTCTGGTTTGTGGGCGGGACTCACGTGCTTCCTCTCGAGTGGAGACGGGTATGTCGGGGAACTTCTTGAGGTGCAGCAAGGGTGTGAAGGACCCTTTGGAAATTCCAGAGGTTAGGTGAGATTAGCCTCGAGACGCCTCAGCGGAAATGGGCCTCATCTCGCCTGGAGGGGAGAACCTCCTGATTTTCTCGAGTTGCGGAAGGTGTTCTCGACTTACGAGGGGACCTCAGGGACCCGCTCTGGTGGCCTCAGGAAAGGCCAGTCCCCATGCGAGTTGCTCCGGGGCCTCTCGGGATTCCTCTCTCGTAGATGCCGGGGCCTAAGACCTTCTGTGGAGTCGGTGCCGGAACCTGATGATTCCTCTCCAGTGCTGACATGGATCTTGGGGTACTTCTGGAGTCTCCCCAGGACAGTCAGTCCTCTACTCGAGTGGGGGCATGCACGTGCACTTTCCTCCCGAGCTTTAGCAACATTGTCACGCTTACCTTCGCGTGGAATCAAGGGATCTGTGGCTTTCCCTCGAGGCTTTCCCAGGAGGCTTTCCCACAGGGCTGCTCCCACGTGCCACTGTGGTGTGAGTCGATCCTCGGCTTGAAAGTCGAGGCAGTGCAGGGAATACAGGTTCCCGGAATGGACTGAGACATCTGGGGGACTCTGGGAATGGTGGCAGGTACCTGGAGTTCCTCTCGCTTTTCCTCTGGAGAGCGCCTCCTCTTCAGATGTGACGGGAACGCCGCGAATTCTTTCCTGACCACGCAGGGAAAGGATCAAACCTCTCGAGCTAGGAGGCGGAAACGTGGCTCTCTTGATGTGGGCGGGACTTTCCTGCTTCCTCTCGAGTGGAGACGGTATGTCGGGGAACTTCTTGAGTTGCAGCAAGGGTGTGAAGGAACCCTTTGGAAGTTCCAGAGGTTAGGTGTGATTTTCCTGGAGACGCCTCAGCGGAAATGGGCCTCATCTCGCCTGGAGGGGAGAACCTCCTGGATTTTCTCGAATTGCGGCAGGTGCTCTCGACTTACGACTGGGACCTCCAGGGACCCGCTCTTGTGGCCTCAGGAAAGGCCAGTCCCCATGTGAGTTGCTCGGGGGCCTCTCGGGATTCCTCTCCCCTCGATGCCGGGGCCTAAGACCTTGTGTGGAGTCAGTGCCGGGAACGTGAGGATTCCTCTGGCAGTGCCGACATGGATCTTCGGGAGTCTTCTGAAGTCTCCCCCAGAGGCGTATGTCCTCGTCTCGAGTGGGGGCATGCACGTGCGCTTTCCTCCCGACCTGTAGCAGCAGTGTCACGGTTCCCTTCGCTTGGATCAAGGGATCAGGGGCTTTCCCTCGAGGCTTTCCCATGAGGCTTTCCCACGAGGCTTTCCCACAGGGCTTTTCCACGTGCCCTTGTGGTGTGAGTCGATCCTCAGCTTGAAAGTGGAGGCAGTGCAGGGAAAACAGGTTTCCCTGGAATGGACTGAGACATCTGGGGGACTCTGGGAATGGGGCCCTGATACTTGAGTTCCTCTCGCCTTTACTGTGGAGAGCGCCTCCTCTTGAGATGAGACGGGAACGCTAGGAATTCTTTCAGGACCACGCAGGGAAAGGATCCCTCCTCTCGAACTAGCAGGCGGAAACGGGGCCACTCTGGATACGGGCGGGACGCTCGGGTTCCTCTTGAGTGGAGACGGGTATGTCGGGGAACTTCTTGAGTTACAGCAAGGGTGTGAAGGACCCTTTCGAAGTTCGAGAGTTTAAGTGTGATTACCCCGTAGTTGCCTCAGCCGAAATGGGCCTCATCTCGCCTGGAGGGGAGAACCTCCTGGATTTTCTCGACTTGCGGCAGGTGCTCTCGACTTACGACGAGGGCCTCAGGGACCCGCTCTGGTGGCCTCAGGAAAGGCCAGTCCGCATGCGAGTTTCTCCCGGCCTCTCGGGATTCCTCTCCCGTCGATGCTGGGCCTAAGACCTTGTGTGGACTCAGTGACGGAACCTGAGGATTCCTCTCCAGTGCCGACATGGATCTTGTGGTACTTCTGGAGTCTCCCCAGGGGAGTCAGTCCTCGTCACGAGAGAGGGCATGCACGTGTGATTTCCTCCGGAGCTGTAGCAGCAGTTTCACGCTTCCCTTTTCGATGGATCAAGGGATCTGTGGCTTTCCCTCTAGACTTTCCCATGACGCTTTCCCACGAGGCTTCCCACAGGGCTTTCCCACGTGCCACTGTGGTGTGAGTCGATCCTCGGCTTTAAAGTCGAGGCAGTGAAGGGAAAACAGATTTCCCTGGAATGGACTGAGACATCTGGGGGACTCAGGGAATGGTGGCACGACCCTGGAGTTCCTCTCGCCTTTCCTGTGGAGAGCGGCCTCCTCTTGAGATGCGACGGGAACCCGGGAATTCTTTCCCGACCACGCAGGGAAAGGATCCATCCTCTCGAGCTAGGAGGCGGAAACGGGGCTCCTCTGGATTTGGGCGGGACATTCGTGCTTCCTCTCGAGTGGAGACGGCTATGTCGGGGAACTTCTTGAGTTGCAGCAAGGGTGTGAAGGACGCTTTGGAAGTTCCAGATATTAGATGTGATTAGCCTCGAGACGCCTCAGCGGAAATGGGCCTCATCTCGCCTGAAGGGGAGAACCTCCTGGATTTTCTCGAGTTGCGGCAGGTGCTCTCGACTTACGACGGGGACCTCTGGGACCCGCTCTGGTGGCCTCAGGAAAGGCCAGTTGCCATGGAAGTTGCTCTGGGCCTCTCGGGATTCCTCTCCCGAAGATGCCGGGGCCTAAGACCTTGTGTGGAGTCGGTGCCGGAACCTGAGGATTCCTCTCCAGTGTTGACATGGATCTTGGCGTCCTTAAAGGCGAGATGAGGCCCATTTGCGCTGAGGCATCTGGAGGCTAATCACACCTATCCTCTGGAACTTCCAAAGGTCCTTCACACCCTTTGCTGCAACTCAAGAAGTTCTCCGACATACCCGCTCCACTCGAGAGTATCAAGATTTTCCCGCCCACTTTCAGAGGAGCACCGTTTCCACCTCATAGCTCGAGAGGAGGGATCCTTTACCTGCGTGGTCTGTAAAGCATTCCCGGCGTTCCAGTCGCATCTCAAGAGGAGGCCCTCTCCACAGGAAAGGCGAGAGGAACTCCAGGGTCGTGCCACCATTCCCAGAGTCCCCCAGATATCTCTGTCAATTCCAGGGAAACCTGTTTTCCCTCCACTGCCTCGACTTTCAAGCCGAGGATCGACTCACACCACGGTGGCACGTGGGACAGTCCTGAGGAAAATCCTCGAGGGAAAGCCTCATTGGAAAGCCTCGAGGGAAAGCTGCAGATCCCTTGATACACGCTATCGGAAGTGTGACACTGCTTCCACAGATCGGGAGGAAATTGAACGTGCATGCCCCCACTCGAGACTAGGACTGACTAACCCGGGGAGACTCCAGAAGTACCCCATGATCCATGTCAGCACTGGAGAGGAATCCTCACGTTCCGGCACCGACTCCACACAAGGTCTTAGGCCCCGGCATCGACGGGAGAGGAAACCCAAGAGGCCCCCGAGCAACTCGCATGGGGACTGGCCTTTCCTGAGGCCACCAGATCGGGTCCCTGAAGTCCCCGTCGTAAGTCGACAGCACCTGCCGCAACTCGAGAAAATCCAGGAGGTTCTCCCCTCCAGGCGAGATGAGGCCCATTTCCGCTGTGGCGTCTCAAGGTTAATCACACATAACCTCTGGAACTTCCAAAGGGTCCTTCACACCCTCGCTGCAACTCAAGAAGTTCCTGGACATACCCGTCTTCACTCGAGAGGAAGCACGAGAGTCCCGCCCACATCCAGAGGAGCCCCGTTTCCGCCTCCTAGCTCGAGAGGAGGGATCCTTTCCCTGCGTGTTCGGGAAAGAATTGCCGGCGTTCCCGTCTCATCTCAAGAGGAGGCGCTCTCCACAGGAAAGGCGAGAGGAACTCCAGGGTCATGCCACCATTCCAGAGTCCCCCAAATGTCTCAGTCCATTCCAGGGAAACCTGTTTTCCCTGCACTGCCTCGACTTTCAAGCCGAGGATCAACTCACACCACGGAGCACGTGGGACAGCCCTGTGGGAAACCCTCGAGGAAAGCCTCGATGGAACGCCACAGATTCCATGATCCCCTCGAAGGAAAGCGTGACACTGCTGCTACAGCTCGGGAGGAAAGCGCACGTGCATGCCCCCACTCGAGACGAGGACTGACTCCCCTGGGGATACTCCAGAAGTACCTCAAGATCCTTGTAAGCACTGGAGAGGAATCCTCAGGTTCCGGCACCGACTCCCCACAAGGCCTTACGGCCCCGGCATCGACGGGAGAAGGAATCCCGAGGGGCACCTGAGCAACTTGCATGGGGACTGGCCTTTCCTGAGGCCACCAGAGCGGGTCCCTGAGGTCCCCGGCGTAAGTCGAGAGCACCTGGGGTAACTCGAGAAAATCAAAGAGGTTCTCCCCTCCAGGCGAGATGAGGCCCATTTCCGCTGTGGCGTCTCAAGGTTAATCACACATAACCTCTGGAACTTCCAAAGGGTCCTTCACACCTTTGCTGCAACTCAAGAAGTTCCCTGACATACCCGTCTCCAATCCAGAGGAAGCACGAGAGTCCAACCCAGATCCAGAAGAGCCCCGTTTCCAGCCTCATAGCTCGAGAGGAGGATCCTTCCCCGCGTAGTTGTGAAAGAATTCCCGGCTTTCCCGTCGCATCTCAAGTGGAGGCGCTCTCCACAGGTAAGGCGAGAGGAACTCCAGGGTTGTGCCACCATTTCGAGAGTCCCCCAGATATCTCCGTCCATTCCAGAGAAAACTGTTTTCCCAGCACTGCCTCAACTTTCAAGCCGAGGGTAGACTCACACTACAGTGGCACGTGGGCAGCCCTGTGGGAAAGCCTCGTGGGAAAGCCTCTTGGGAAAGCCTCGAGGGAAAGCCACAGATCCCTTGATCCACGCTAAAGGAAGCGTGACACTGCTGCTACAGCTCGGGAGGAAAGTGCACGTGCATGCCCCCACTCGAGACGAGGACTGACTCACCTGGGGAGACTCCAGAAGTACCCCAAGATCCATGTCAGCACAGGAGAGGAATCCTCAGTTTCCGGCACCGACTCCACACAAGGTTTTCGGCTCCAGCATCTACGGGAGAGAAATTCCGAGAGACACCCGAGCAACATTCATGTGGACTGGCCTTTCCTGAGTCCACCAGAGCGGGTCCCTGAGGTCCCCGTCGTATGACGAGAGCACCTGCCCCAACTCGAGAACATCCAGGAGGTTCTCCCTTCCAGGCAAGATGAGGCCCATTTCCAATGAGGCGTCTGGAGGCTAATCACAACTAACCTCTGGAACTTCCAAAGGGTCCGTCACACCCTTGCTGCTACTCAAAAAGTGCCTCGACATACCCGTCTCCACTCGAGAGGAAGAACGAGTTCCCGCCCACATCCAGAGGAGCCCCGTTACCGCCTCATAGCTGGAGAGGAGGGACACTTTCCCTGCGTGGTCGGGAAAGAATTCTCCGACGTTCCCGTCGCATCTCAAGAGGAGGCCCTCTCCACAGTAAAGGCCAGAGGAACTCCAGGTTCGTGCCACCATTCCCAGAGTCCCCCAGATGTCTCCGTCCATTCCAGGGAAACCTGTTTTTCCAGCACTGCCTCAACTTTCAAGCCAAGGGTCGACTCACACTACAGTGACACGTTGGACAGCCCTGTGGGAAAGCCTCTTGGGAAAGCCTCGTGGGAAATTCTCGAGGGAAAGACTCGGAGGGAAAGCCACAGATCCGTTGTTCTACGCTGAAAGGGAAGCAGTGACACTGTCTGCTACATGCTCGGGAGGCAAATGCGCACGTGCATGCCCCCACTCGAGTACGAGGACTGACTGCCCTGGGGAGACTCCACGAAGTATCCCAAGATCCACTGTCAGCACTGGAGAGGAATCCTCAGGTTCCGGCTCCGACTCCTACACAAGGTCTTAGGCCCGGCATCGACAGGGAGAGGAATCCCGAGAGGCCCCAGGAGCAACTATCATGGGGACTGGCCTTTCCTGAGGCCACCAGAGCGGGTCCCTGAGGTCCCCGTCGTTAAGTCCAGAGCACCTGCCGCAACTCGAGAAAATCCAGGAGGTTCTCCCTTCCAGGAGAGATGAGGCCCCTTTCCGCTGAGACATCTCAAGGCTAATCACGCCTCACCACTGGAACTTCCAAAGGGTCCTTCACACCCTTGCTGCAACTCAAGAAGTTCCCCGACATACCCGTCTCCACTCGAGAGGAAGCACGAGGTCCCGCCCACATCCAGAGGAGCCCCGTTTCCGCCTCCTAGCTCGAGAGAAGGGATCCTTTCCCTGCGTGTACGGGAAAGAATTTCCGGCGTTCCCGTCGCATCTCAAGAGGAGGCGCTCTCCACAGGAAAGTCGAGAGGACCTCCAGGGTCGTGCCACCATACCCAAAGTCCCCCTGATGTCTCAGTCCTTTCCAGGGAAACCTGTTTTCCATGCTTTCCCTGCACTGCCACGGCATTCAAGCTGAGGATCGACTCACACCACGGTGGCACGTGGAACAACCCTGTGGGAAAGCCTCATGGGAAGGCCTCGTGGGAAAGCCTACAGGGAAAGCCACAGATCCCTTGATCCACACGAAGGGAAGCGTGACGCTGCTGCTACAGCTCGGGAGGAAAGCGCACGTGCATGCCCCCACTTGAGACGAGGACTGACTCCCCTGGGGAGACTCCAGAAGTATCCCAAGATCCATGTCAGCACTGGAGAGGAACCCTCAGATTCCGGCACCGACTCCACACAAGGTCTTAGGCCCCAAATCGACGGAGAGGAATCTCGAGAGGCCCCCGAGCAACTCGCATGGGGACTGGCCTTTCCTGAGGCCACCAGAGCGGGTCCCTGAGGTCCCCGTCATAAGTCGAGAGCACCTGCCGCAGCTCGAGAAAATCCAGGAGGTTCTCCCCTCCAGGCGAGATGAGGCCCATTCCGCTGAGGCGTCTCTAGGCTAATCACACCTAACCTCTGGAAATTCCAAAGGGTCCTTCACACCCTTGCTGCAACTCAAGAAGTTCCCCGACATACCCGTCTCCACTCGAGAGGAAGCACGAGAGTCCCGCCCACATCCAGAGAAGCCCCGTTTCCGCCTCCTAGCTCGAGAGGAGTAATCATTTCACAGCGTGTTCGGGCAAGAATTCCCGGCGTTCCCGTCACATCTCAAGAAGAGGCGCTTTCGGCAGGAAAGGCGAGAGGAACTCCAGGGTCGTGCCACCATTCCCAGAGTTCCCCAGATGTCTCAGTCCATTCCAGGGAAACCTGTTTTCCCTGCACTGCCTCGACTTTCAAGCTGATTATCGACTCACACCATGGTGGCACGTGGGACAGCCCTGTGGGAAAGCCTCGTGGAAAAACCTCGTGGGAAAGCCTCGAGGGAAAGCCACATATCCCTTGATCTACGCGAAGGGAAGCATGACACCCCTGCTACAGCTCGGGAGGAAACGCACGTGCATGCCCCACACGAGACGAGGACTGACTCCCCTGGGGAGACTCCAGAAGTGCCCCAAGATCCATGTCAGCACAGAACAGGAATCCTCAAGTTCCGGCACCAATTCCACAGAAGGTTTAGGCCCTGGCACCGACGGGAGAGAAATCCCGAGAGGCCCCCGAGCAACTCGCATGGGGAGTGGCCTTTCCTGAGGCCACCAGAGCGGGTCCCTGAGGTCCCCGTCGTAAGTCGAGAGCACCTGCTGCAACTCGAGAAATTCCAGGAGGTTCTCCCCTCCAGGCGAGATGAGGCCCATTTCCGCTGAGGCGTCTCGAGGCTAATCACACCAAACCTCTGGAACTTCCAAAGGGTCCTTCACACCCTTGCTGCAACTCAAGAAGTTCCCTGACATACCCGTCTCCACTCGAGAGGAAGCACGAGAGTCCCTCCCACATTCAGAGGAGCCTCGTTTTCGCCTCCTAGGTCGAGAGGAGGGATCCTTTCCCTGCGTGGTCGGGCAAGAATTCCTGGCGTTCCCGTCGCATCTCAAGAAGAGGCGCTTTCCACAGGAAAGGCGAGAGGAACTCCAGGGTCGTGCCACCATTCCCAGAGTCTCCCAGATGTCTCGGTCCATTCCAGGGAAACCTGTTTTCCCTTCACTGCCTGGACTTTCAAGCCGAGGATCGACTCACACCAAGGTGGCACGTGGGACAGCCCTGTGGGAAAGCCTCATGGGAAAGCCTCGTGGGAAAGCCTCGAGGGAAAGCCACAGATCCCTTGTTCCACGCGAAGGGAAGCGTGACACTGCTGCTACAGCTCGGGAGGAAATTGCACGTGCATGCCGCCACTCGTAACGAGGACTGACTGCCCTGGGGAGACTCAAGAAGTATCCCAAGATCCATGTCAGCACTGGAGAGGACTCCTCAGCTTCTGGCACCGACTCCACACAAGGTCTTAGGCCCCAGCATCGACGGGAGAGGAATCCTGAGAGGCCCCTGCGCAACTCGCATGGGGACTGGCCTTTCCTGAGGCCCCCAGAGCGGGTCCCTGAGGTCCCCGTCGTAAGTCGAGAGCACCTGCCGCAACTCGAGAAAATCCAGGAGGTTCTCCCTTCCAGGAGAGATGAGGCCCCTTTCTGCTGAGACATCTCAAGGCTAATCACGCCTAACCACTGGAACTTCCAAAGGGTCCTTCACACCCTTGCTGGCAACTCAAGAAGTTCCCCGACATACCCGTCTCCACTCGAGAGGAAGCACGAGGTCCCCCCACATCCAGAAGGAGCCCCGTTTCCGCCTCCTAGCTCGAGAGAAGGGATCCTTTCCCTGCGTGTTCTGGATGAATTCCCGGCGTTCCCCGTCGCATCTCAAGAGGAGGCGCTCTCCCACAGGAAAGGCGAGAGGAACTCCAGGGTCGTGCCACCATTCCCAGAGTCCCGCAGAGGCTCACTCCATTCCAGGGAAACCTGTTTTCCCTGCACTGCCTCAACTTTCATGCCGAGGATCGACTCACATCACGGTGGCACCTGGGACAGCCCTGTGGGAAAGTCTCGTGGGAAAGCCTCGTGGGAAAGCCTCGACGTGAAAGCCTCAGATCCCTTGATCCACGCGAAGGGAATCATGACGCCGCTGCTACAGCTCGGGAGGAAACCGCACGTGCCTGCCCCCACTCGATAACGAGGACTGACTACCCTGGGGAGACTCCAGAAGAATCCCAAGATCCATGTCAGCACTGGAGAGGAATCCTCAGGTTCCGGCACGGATCCACACAAGGTCTTAGGACCCCGGCATCGACGGGAGAGGAATCCCGAGAGGCCAATAAGCAACTCGCACGGAGAGTGGCCTTTCCTGAGGCCACCAGATACGGTCCCTGTGGTCCCCGTCGTAAATCGAGAGCACCTACCGGCAACTCGAGAAAATCCTGTAGATTCTCCCCTCCCAGGCTAGATGAGGCCCATTTCCGCTGAGGCGACTCGAGGCTAATCACATCTAACCTTTGGAACTTCCATAGGGTCCTTCACACCCTTGCTGCAACTCAAGAAGTTCCCCGACATACCCTTGTCCACTCGAGAGGAAGCGCGAGCGTCCCTTGCACATCCAGAGGAGGCCCTTTTCCTCCTTGTAGCTCGAGATGAGGGATCCTTTCCCTGCGTGGTCGGGAAAGAATTCCCGGCATTCCCGTCGCATCTCAAGAGGAAGTGCTCTCCACAGGAAAGGCGAGAGGAACTCCAGGGTCGTGCCACCAATCCAAGAGTCCCCCAGAGGACTGAGTCCATTCCAAAGGAAACTCTTTTACCTGCACTGCCTTGACTGTCACGCCGAGGATCGACTCACACCACGGTGGCACGTGGGACAGCCCTGTGTGTTAGCCTCGTGGGAAAGCCTCATGGGAAATCCTACAGGGGAAAGCCACACATCCCTTGATCCACCCGTCGGGTAGCATGACACTGCTGCCACCTTTAGGGAGGAAAGCCCACGTGCATTTCCCCACTCGAGACGAGGACTGACTCCCCCTGGGGAGAGTCCAGAAGTACCCAAAAATCCACGTCAGCACTGGAGAGGAATCCTCAGTTTCCGGTCCAACTCAACACAAGGTCTTCGACTCGGGAAATGCAAGCATTTAAAAGATCTCTCCTTTGGAGCCTCGAGGGGGCTCGGGGCTTCTCTGGATGTGGGCGGGACCCTCGTGCTTCCTTTGAGTGTAGACGGGTGTGTCGGGAAAGCTCTTGAGTTGCAGCAAGTGTGTGAAGGAACCATTGGAAGTTCCAGAGGTTAGGTGTGCTTAGCCTCTAGATGCGTCAGTGGAAATAGGCCTCATTTTGCTGTAGGGGAGAACCTCCTGGATTTTCTCGAGTTACGGCAGGTGCTCTCGAATTACGACGGGGACCTCAGGGACCCGGTCTCGTGGCCTCAGGAAAGGCCAGTCCCCATGCAAGTTGCCAGGGGGACTCTCCGGGATTCCTCTTGGGTCGATGCCGGGGCCTAAGACCTTGTGTGGAGTCGAGGCCGGATCCTGAGGATTCCTCTCCAGTGCTGACATGGTTCTTGGGGTACTTCTGGAGTCTCCCAGGGAAGTCAGTCCTCGTCTCGAGTGTGGGCATGCACGTGCCGCTTTCCTCCGAGCTGTAGCAGCAGTGTCACGCTTCCTAACGCGTGGTCAAGGGATCTGTAGCTTTCACTCAAGTCTTTCCTTCAAGGCTTTCCCAAGAGTCTTTCCCACAGGGCTGTCCCACCTGCCACCAGGGTGTGAGTCGATCCTCGGCTTGAAAGTCGAGGCAGTGCAGGGAAAACACTGTTCCTCTGGAATGGACTGAGACATCTGGGGGACTCTTGAATGGTGGTACGACCCTGGAGTTCCGCTCGCCTTTCCTGTGGAGAGCGCCTCCTCTTGAGATGGGACGGGAACGCCCGGGAATTCTTTCCCGACCAAGCAGGGAAAGGATCCGTCATCTCGGAGGTCCGAGGCATAAACGGGGCTCCTCTGGATGTGGGCGGGACCTCGTGCTTCCTCTGGAGTGGAGACGGTATGTCGGGGAACTTCTTGAGTTTCAGCAAGGTTGTTAAGGAACCTTTGGAATTTCCAGAGTTTAGGTGTGATTAGCCTCGAGAGCCTCAGCGGAAATTGGCCTCATCTTGCCTGGTGGGAGAACCTCCTGGATTTTCTCGAATTGTGGCAGGTGTTCTCAACGTTCGCTGGGACCTCAGGACCCGCTCTGGTGGCGTCAGGAAAGGCCAGTTCCCATCCGAGTGGCTACGGGGCCTCTCGGGATTCCTCTCCCGTCGATGGTGGGGCCTAAGACCTTGTGTGAAGTCGAGGCCGGTACCTGAGGATTCCTCTCCCGTGCTGACATGGTTCTTGGGGTACTTCTTGAGTCTCCCCAGGGGTGTCAGTCCTCTTCTCAGCGGGATCATGCAAGAACGCTTACCTCCCGAGCTGCAGTAGCAGTGTCACTCTGCCCGTCGCGTGGATCAAGAGATCTGTGTCTTTCCCTCGAGGTATTTCCCACGGGCTTTCCCTCGAGGCTTTCCCACGAGGCTTTCCCACATCGCTGTCCCACGTGCCACCGTGGTGCCAGTCGATCCTCGGCGTGAAAATCAAGGCAGTGCAGGGAAAACAGGTTCCTCTGGAATGGACTGAGACATCTGGGGGACTCTTGGAATTGTGGCACGACCCTGGAATTCCTCTCGCCTTTCCTGTGGAGAGCGCCTCTTCTTGAGATTCGGTGGGAACGCCGGGAATTCTTTCCCGACCAA
>NW_017216727.1:0-13008 GCF_001704415.2 Capra hircus | reverse complement strand
AGGATCCTTTCCCTGCGTGTTCGGGAAAGAATTCCCGGCGTTCCGGTCGCATCTCAAGAGGAGGCGCTCTCGACAGGAAAGACGAGGGGAACTCCAGGGTCGTGACACCATTACCTGAGTCCCCAGATGTCTCAGTCCATTCCAGGGAAACCTGTTTTCCCTGCACTGCCTCGACTTTCAAGCCGAGCATCGACTCACACCACGTTGGCACGTGGGACAGCCCTGTGGGAAAGCCTCTTGGGAAAGCCTCGTGGGAAAGCCTCCAGGGAAAGCCACAGGTCCCTTGATCCACGAGAAGGGAAGCGTGACACTGCTGGCACAGCTCGGGAGTAAAGCACACGTGCATGCCCCCACTCGAAACGACGACTGACTCCCCTGGGGAGACTCCAGAAGTACGCCAAGATCCATGTCAGCACTGGAGACGAATCCTCAGGTTTCCGGCACCGATTCCACACAAGGTCTTAGGCCCCGGCATCGACGGGAGAGGAATCCCGAGAGGCCCCCGAGCAACTCGCAAGGGAACTGGCCTTTCCTGAGGCCACCAGAGCGGGGCCCTGAGGGCCCCGTCGTAAGTCGAGAGCACCTGCCGCAACTCGAGAACATCCAGGAGGTTCTCCCCTGCAGGCGAGATGAGGCCCATTTCCGCTGAGGCGTCTCGAGGCTAATCACATCTAACATCTGGAACTTCCAAAGGGTCCTTCACACCCTTGCTGCAACTCAAGAAGTTCTCCGACATAGCCGTCTCCACTCGAGAGGAAGCACGAGAGTCCCGCCCACATCCAGAGGAGCCCCGTTTCCGCCTCCTAGCTCGAGAGGAGGGATCCTTTCCCTGCGTGGTCGGGAAAGAATTCCCTGCGTTCCCGTTGCATCTCAAGAGGAGGCGCTCTCCACAGGAAAGGCGAGAGGAACTCCAGTGTCGTGCCACCATTCCCAGAGTCCCCTGAATGTCTCAGTCCATTCCAGGGAAAACTGTTTTCCCTGAACTGCATCGACTTTCAAGCCGAGGATCAACTCACACCACCGTGGCACGTGGGACAGCCCTGTGGGAAAGCCTCGTGGGAAAGCCTCGAGGGAAAGACACAGATACCTTGATCCACGCTAAGGGAAGCGCGACAGTGCTGCTACAGCTCGGGAGGAAAGCGCACGAGCAGGACCCCACTCGAGACGAGGACTGACTGCCCTGGTGAGACTCCAAAAGTACCCCAAGATCCATGTCGGCACTGGAGAGGAATCCTCAGGTTCCCTCACTGACTCCACACAAGATCTTAGGCCCCAGCATCGACGGGAGAGGAATCCCGAGAGGCCCCGAACAACTCGCATGGGGACTGGCCTTTCCTGAGGCCACCAGAGCGGGTCCCTGAGGTCCCAGTCGTAAGTCGAGAGCACCTGCCGCAACTCGAGAAAATCCAGGAGGTTCTCCCCTCCAGGCGAGATGAGGCCCATTTCCGCTGAGGCGTCTCAAGGCTAATCACACCTAACCTCTGGAACTTCCAAAGGGTCCTTCACACCCTTGCTGCAACTCAAGAAGTTCTCCGACATATCCGTCTGCACTCGAGAGGAAGCACGAGAGTCCCACCCACATCCAGAGGAGCCCCATTTCTGCCTCTTAGCTCCAGAGGTGGGATCCTTTCCGTGCGTTGTCTGGAAAGAATTCACCGAGTTCCCATCGCAATTCAAGAGGAGGCGCTCTCCACAGGAAAGGCGAGAGGAACTCCAGTGTCGTGCCACCATTCGCAGAGTCCCCCAGATGTCTCAGTCCATTCCACGGAAACCTGTTTCCCTGCACTGCCTCGACTTTCTAGCGAGGATCGACTCACACCACGGTGGCACGTGGGACAGCCCTGTGGGAAAGTCTCGTGGGAAAGCCTCGTGGAAAAGACTCGTGGGAAAGCCTCGAGGGAAAGCCGCAGATACCTTGATCCACGCGAAGGGAAGCGTGACACTGCTGCTACAGCTCGGGAGGAAAGCGCACGTGCATGCCCCACTCGAGATGAGGACTGACTCCCGTGGGGAGACTGGAGAAGTACCCCAAGATCCTTGTCAGCACTGCAAAGGAATCCTCAGGTTCCGGCACCGACTCCACACAAGGTCTTAGGCCCTGGCATCGACGGGAGAGGAACCCCGAGAGGGCCCTGAGTAACTCGCATGGGGACTGGTGTTTCCTGAGGCCACCAGAGCGGGTCTCTGAGGTCCCTGTCGTAAGTCGAGAGCACCTGCCGCAACTCGAGAAAATCCAGGAGGTTCTCCCCTCCAGGCGAGATGAGGCCCATTTCCGCAGAGGCGACTCAAGGCTTATCACACCTGACCTCTGGAACTTCCAAAGGGTCCTTCACGTCCTTGCTGCAACTCAAGAAGTTCCCTGACATACCTGTCTCCACTCGAGAGGAAGCACGAGAGGCCTGCCCACATCCAGAGGAGCCCCGTTTCCGCCTCCTTGCTCGAGAGGAGGGATCCTTTCACTGCGTGGTCGGGATAGAATACCCGGTGTTCCCGTCACATCTCAAGAGGAGGCGCTCTCCTCAGGAAAGGCGAGAGGAACTCCAGGGTCGTGCCACCATTCCCAGAGTCCCCCAGATGTCTCAGTCCATTTCACGGAAACCTGTTTTCCCTGCACTGCGTCGACTTTCAAGCCGAGGATCAACTCACACCACGGTGGCACGTGGGACAGCCCTGTGGGAAAGCCTCGTGGGAAAGCCTCGTGGGAAAGCCTCGGGGAAAGCCTCGAGGGAAAGCCACAAACCCATTGATCCACGCGAAGGGAAGCGAGACACTGCTGCTACAGCTCCGGAGGAAATCGCACGTGCATGCCCCCTCTCGAGACGAGGACTGACTCCCCTGGGGAGACTCCAGAAGAACCCCAAGATCCATGTCGGCACTGGAGAGGAATCCTCAGGTTCCGGCACTGAGTCCACACAAGGTCTTAGGCCCCGGCATCGACGGGAGAGGAATCCCGAGAGGCCCCCGAGCAACTCGCATGGGGACTGGCCTTTCCTGAGGCCACCAGAGCGGGTCCCTGAGGCCCTCGTCGTAAGTCGAGAGCACCTGCCGCAACTCGAGAAAATCCAGGAGGTTCTCCCCTCGAGGCTAGATGAGGCCCATTTCCTCTGAGGCAACTAGGCGGTAATCACACTTAAACCCTGGAACTTCCAAAGGGTCCTTCACACCCTTGCTGCAACTCAAGAAGTTCCTCGACATACCCGTCTCCACTCAAGAGGAACCCGAGCGTCCCGCCCACATCCAGAGCAACACCGTTTCCTCCTCCTAGCTCGAGAGGAGGGATCCTTTCCCTGCGTGGTCGGGATAGAATTCCCGGCATTTCCGTCGCATCTCAAGAGGAGGCTCTCTCAACAGGAAAGGCGAGAGGAACTCCAGGGTCGTGCCACCATTCCCAGAGTCCCCCAGATGTCTCCGTCCATTCCAGGGAAACCTGTTTTCCCAGCACTGCGTCGACATTCAAGCTGAGGATCGACTCACACCACGGTGGCACGTGGGACAGCCCTGTGGGAATGCGTCGTGGGAAAGCCTCGTGGGAAAGCCTCGAGGGAAAGCCACAGATCCCTTGATCCACGCGAATGGAAGCGCGACACTAATGCTACAGCTCGAGAGGCACGTGCACGTGCATGCCCCCACTCGAGACGAGGACTGACTCCCCTGGGGAGACTCCAGAAGTACACCCAAGATCCATGTCAGCACTGGAGAGGAATCCTAAGGTTCCGGCACTGACTCCACACAAGGTCTTAGGCCCCGGCATCGACGGGAGAGGAATCCCGAGAGGCCCCGAGCAACTCGCATGGGGAATGGCCTTTCCTGAGGCCACCAAAGCAGGTCCCTGAGGTCCCCGTCGTAAGTCGAGAGCACCTGCCGCAACTCGAGAAAATCCAAGAGGTTCTCCCCTCCAGGTGAGATGAGGCCCATTTCCGCAGAGGCGTCTCGAGGCTAATCACACCTAACCTCCGGAACTTCCAACGGGTCCTTCACACCCTTGCTGCAAATCAAGAAGTTCCCCGACATACCCGTCTCCACTCGAGACGAAGCACGTGAGTCCCGCCTACATCCAGAGGAGCCCCGTTTCCGCCTCCTATCTCGAGAGGAGGGATCCTTTCCATGCGTGGTCGGGAAAGAATTCCCGGCGTTCCCGTCGCATCTAAAGAGGAGGCGCTCTCCACAGGAAAGGCGAGAGGAACTCCAGGGTCGTGCCACCATTCCCAGAGTCCCCCAGATGCCTCAGTCCATTCCAGGGAAACCAGTTTTCCCTGCACTGCCTCGCCTTTCAAGCCGAGGATCGACTCACAACACGGTGGCACGTGGGACAGCCCTGTGGGAAAGCCTCAGGGGGAAAGCGTTTTGGGAAAGCCTCGAGGGAATGCCCCAGATCCCTTGTTCCATGCGAAGGGAAGCGTGACATTGCTGCTACAGCTCGGGAGGAAAGGGCACGTGCATGCCCCAACTCTAGACGAGGATTGACTTCCCTGGGGAGATTCCAGAAGTACCCAAAGATCCATGTCAGCACTGGAGAGGAATCCTCAGGTCCTGGCACCGACTCCACACAAGGTCTTAGGCCCCGGCATCGACGGTAGAGGAAACCCGAGAGGCCCCCGAGTAACTCGCAAGGAAATTTCCTTTACCGATGCCACCAGGGCGCGTCCCTGAGGTCCCCGTCGTAAGTCCAGTGCACCTGACACAACTCGAGAAAATCCAGGAGGTTCTACCCTCCAGGCGAGATGAGGCCCATTTCCGCTGAGGCGTCCTGAGGCTAATCACACCTGACCTATGGAAATTCCAAATGATCCTTCACACCTTTACTGCAACTCAAGAAGTTCCCTGACATACCCGTCTCCACTCGAGAGGAAGCACGAGAGTCCCGACCACATCCAGAGGAGCCCCGTTTCCACCTCCTAGCTCGAGAGGAGGGATCCTTTCCCTGCGTGCTCGAGAAAGAATTCCCGGAGTTCCTGTCGCAACCCAAGAGGAGGCGCTCTCCACAGGAAAGGCGAGAGGAACTCCGGGGTCATGCCAGCATTCCCAGAGTCCCCCAGATGTCTCAGTCCATTCCAGGGAAACCTGTTTTCTCTGCACTGTTTTGACTTTCAAGCCGAGGATAGACTCACACCACGGTGGCACGTGGGACAGCCCTGTGGGAAAGCCTAGTGGGAAAGCCTCGAGGGAATGCCACAGATTCCTTGTTCCACGTGAAGGAAAGGGAGACACTGCGGCTACAGCTCGGGAGGAAATCGCACGTGCATGCCCCCACTCGAGACGAGGACTGACTCCGCTGGGGAGACTCCAGAAGTACCCCAAGATCCATGTCAGAACTGGAGAGGAAACCTCAGGTCTGGCACCGACTCCACACAAGGTCTTAGGCCCCGATATCGACTGGAGAGGAATCCCGAGAGACCCCCGAGAGGGCCCCGAGCAACTCGCAAGGGGACTGGCCTTTCCTGAGGCCACCAGAGCGGGTCCCTGAGGTCCCCGTCGTAAGTCGAGAGCACCTGCCGCAACTCGAGAAAATCCAGGAGGTTCTCCCCTCCAGGCGAGATGAGGCCCATTTCCGCTGAGGCGTCTCGAGGCTAATCACACCTAAACTCTGGAACTTCCAAAGGGTCCTTCACACCCTTGCTGCAACTCAAGAAGTTCCCCGACATACCCGTCTCCACTCGAGAGGAAGCACGAGAGTCGCGCCCACATCCAGAGGAGCCCTGTTTCCGCCTCATAGCTCGAGAGGATTGATCCTTTCCATGCGTGGTCGGGAAAGAATTCCCGGCGTTCCCGTCGCAACTCAAGAGGAAGCGCTCTCCAGAGGAAAAGCGAGAGGAACTCCAGGTTCGTGCCACCATTCCTAGAGTCCCCCAGATGTCTCAGTCCATTTCAGGGAACCTGTATTCCCTGCACTGCCTCGACTTTCAAGCCGAGGATCGACTCACACCACAGTGGCACGTGGGGCAGCCCTGTGGGAAAGCCTCGTGGGAAAGCCTGGAGGGAAAGCCACAGATCCCTTGATCCATGCGAAGGGAAGCGTGACACTGCTGCTAAAACTCGGGAGGAAAGCGCACGTGCATGGCCCCACTCGAGACGAGGACTGACACCCCTGGGGTGACTCCAGAAGTACCCCAAGATCCATGTCAGCATTGGAGAGGAATCCTCAGGTTCCGGCACCGACTCCACACAAGGTCTTAGGCCCCTGCATCAACGGGAGAGGAATCCCGAGAGGCCCCAGAGCAACTCGCATGGGGACTGGCCTTTCCTGAGGCCACCAGAGCGGGTCCCTGAGGTCCCCGTCGTAAGTCGAGAGCACCTGCCGCAACTCGAGAAAATCCAGGAGGTTCTTCCCTCCAGGCGAGCTGAGACCTATTTCCGCTCAGGTATCTCGAGGCTAATCACACCGTACCTCTGGAACTTCCAAAGGGTCCTTCACACCCTTGCTGCAACTCTAGAAGTTCCCCGACATACCCGTCTGCACTCGAGAGGAAGCAGGAGAGTCCCGCCAACATCCAGAGGATCCCCGATTCCAGCTCCTAGCCCGAGAGGAGGATCCTTTCCCTGCGTGGTCGGGAAAGAACTCCCGGCGTTCCAGTCGCATCTCAAGAGGAGGCGCTCTCCACCGGAAACGTGAGAGGAACTCCAGGGTCGTGCCACCATTCCCAGAGTCCCCTGGATGTCTCAGTCCATTCCAGGGAAACCTGTTTTCCCTGCACTGCCTCGACTTTCAAGCCGAGGATCGACTCACACCACGGTGGCACGTGGGACACCCCTGTGGGAAAGCCTCGAGGGATAGCCTCTTGGGAAAGCCTCGAGGGAAAGCCACAGATCCGTTGTTCCACGCGAAGGGAAGCGTGACTCTGCTGTTACAGCTCGGGAGGAAAGCGCACGTGCATGCCCCCACTTGAGTAGAGGACTGACTGCCCTGGGGAGACTCCAGAAGTACCCCAAGATCCATGTCAGCACTGGAGAGGAATATTCAGGTTCCGGCACCGACTCCACACAAGATCTTAGGCCCCGGCATCGACAGGAGAGGAATCCCGAGAGGCCCCCGTGCAACTCGCATGGGGACTGGCCTTTCCTGAGGCCACCAGAGCGGGTCCCTGAGGACCCCATCGTAAGTCGAGAGCACCTGCCGCAACTCGAGAAAATCCAGGATGTTCTCCCCTCCAGCCGACATGAGGCCCATTTCCGCTGAGGCAACAAGAGGGTAATCACACTTAAACTCTGGAACTTCCAAAGGGTCCTTCACACCCTTGCTGCAACTCAAGAAGTTCCCTGACATACCCGTCTCCACTCAAGAGGAACCCGAGGGTCCCGCCCATATCCAGAGTGGCTCCGTTTCCACCTGCTAGCTCGAGAGGAGGCATCCTTTCCCTGCGTGGTCGGGAAAGAATTCCTAGCGTTCCCGTCTCATCTCAAGAGTAGGCGCTCTCCACAGGAAAGGCGAGAGGAACTCCAGTATCAGGCCCCATTCCCAGAATCCCCCAGATGTCTCAGTCCATTCCAGGGAAACCTGTTTTCCCTGCACTGCCTCGACTTTCAAGCCGAGGATGGACTCACACCACGATGGCACGTTGGACAGCCCTGTGGGAAAGCCTCGTGGGAAAGCCTCGTGGGAAAGCCTCGAGGGAAAGCCACAGATCCCTTGATCCACGCGTAGGTAAGAGTGACACTGCTGCTACAGCTCGGGAGGAAAGCGCACGTGCATGCCCCCACTCGAGACGAGGACTGACTCCATGGGGAGACTCCAGAAGTACCCGAAGATCCATGTCAGCATTGGAGAGGAATCCTCAGGTTCCGGCACCGACTCCACACAAGGTCTTAGGCCCCGGCATCGACGGGAGAGGAATCCCGAGAGGCCCCCGAGCAACTGGCATGGGGACTGGCCTTTCCTGAGGCCACCAGATCGGGTCCCTGAGGTCCCCGTCTTAAGACGAGAGCACCTGCCGCAACTCGAGAACATCCAGGAGGTTCTCCCCTCCAGGCGAGATGAGGCCCATTTCCGCTGAGGCGTCTCGAGGCTAATCACATCTAACATCTGGAACTTCCAAAGGGTCCTTCACACCCTTGCTGCAACTCAAGAAGTTCCCCGACATACACGTCTCCATTTGAGAGGAAGCACGAGAGTCCCGCTCACATCCAGAGGAGACCCGTTTCCGCCTCTTAGCTCGAGAGGAGGGATCCTTTCCCTGCGTGTTCGGGAAAGAATTCCCGGCGTTCCGGTCGCATCTCAAGAGGAGGCGCTCTCGACAGGAAAGACGAGGGGAACTCCAGGGTCGTGACACCATTACCTGAGTCCCCCAGATGTCTCAGTCCATTCCAGGGAAACCTGTTTTCCCTGCACTGCCTCGACTTTCAAGCCGAGCATCGACTCACACCACGTTGGCACGTGGGACAGCCCTGTGGGAAAGCCTCTTGGTAAAGCCTCGTGGGAAAGCCTCCAGGGAAAGCCACAGGTCCCTTGATCCACGAGAAGGGAAGCGTGACACTGCTGGCACAGCTCGGGAGTAAAGCACACGTGCATGCCCCCACTCGAAACGACGACTGACTCCCCTGGGGAGACTCCAGAAGTACGCCAAGATCCATGTCAGCACTGGAGACGAATCCTCAGGTTTCGGCACCGATTCCACACAAGGTCTTAGGCCCCGGCATCGACGGGAGAGGAATCCCGAGAGGCCCCGAGCAACTCGCAAGGGAACTGGCCTTTCCTGAGGCCACCAGAGCGGGGCCCTGAGGGCCCCGTCGTAAGTCGAGAGCACCTGCCGCAACTCGAGAACATCCAGGAGGTTCTCCCCTGCAGGCGAGATGAGGCCCATTTCCGCTGAGGCGTCTCGAGGCTAATCACATCTAACATCTGGAACTTCCAAAGGGTCCTTCACACCCTTGCTGCAACTCAAGAAGTTCTCCGACATAGCCGTCTCCACTCGAGAGGAAGCACGAGAGTCCCGCCCACATCCAGAGGAGCCCCGTTTCCGCCTCCTAGCTCGAGAGGAGGGATCCTTTCCCTGCGTGGTCGGGAAAGAATTCCCTGCGTTCCCGTTGCATCTCAAGAGGAGGCGCTCTCCACAGGAAAGGCGAGAGGAACTCCAGTGTCGTGCCACCATTCCCAGAGTCCCCTGAATGTCTCAGTCCATTCCAGGGAAAACTGTTTTCCCTGAACTGCATCGACTTTCAAGCCGAGGATCAACTCACACCACCGTGGCACGTGGGACAGCCCTGTGGGAAAGCCTCGTGGGAAAGCCTCGAGGGAAAGACACAGATACCTTGATCCACGCTAAGGGAAGCGCGACAGTGCTGCTACAGCTCGGGAGGAAAGCGCACGAGCAGGACCCCACTCGAGACGAGGACTGACTGCCCTGGTGAGACTCCAAAAGTACCCCAAGATCCATGTCGGCACTGGAGAGGAATCCTCAGGTTCCCTCACTGACTCCACACAAGATCTTAGGCCCCAGCATCGACGGGAGAGGAATCCCGAGAGGCCCCCGAACAACTCGCATGGGGACTGGCCTTTCCTGAGGCCACCAGAGCGGGTCCCTGAGGTCCCAGTCGTAAGTCGAGAGCACCTGCCGCAACTCGAGAAAATCCAGGAGGTTCTCCCCTCCAGGCGAGATGAGGCCCATTTCCGCTGAGGCGTCTCAAGGCTAATCACACCTAACCTCTGGAACTTCCAAAGGGTCCTTCACACCCTTGCTGCAACTCAAGAAGTTCTCCGACATATCCGTCTGCACTCGAGAGGAAGCACGAGAGTCCCACCCACATCCAGAGGAGCCCCATTTCTGCCTCTTAGCTCCAGAGGTGGGATCCTTTCCGTGCGTTGTCTGGAAAGAATTCACCGAGTTCCCATCGCAATTCAAGAGGAGGCGCTCTCCACAGGAAAGGCGAGAGGAACTCCAGTGTCGTGCCACCATTCGCAGAGTCCCCCAGATGTCTCAGTCCATTCCACGGAAACCTGTTTCCCTGCACTGCCTCGACTTTCTAGCCGAGGATCGACTCACACCACGGTGGCACGTGGGACAGCCCTGTGGGAAAGTCTCGTGGGAAAGCCTCGTGGAAAAGACTCGTGGGAAAGCCTCGAGGGAAAGCCGCAGATACCTTGATCCACGCGAAGGGAAGCGTGACACTGCTGCTACAGCTCGGGAGGAAAGCGCACGTGCATGCCCCCACTCGAGATGAGGACTGACTCCCGTGGGGAGACTGGAGAAGTACCCCAAGATCCTTGTCAGCACTGCAAAGGAATCCTCAGGTTCCGGCACCGACTCCACACAAGGTCTTAGGCCCTGGCATCGACGGGAGAGGAACCCCGAGAGGGCCCTGAGTAACTCGCATGGGGACTGGTGTTTCCTGAGGCCACCAGAGCGGGTCTCTGAGGTCCCTGTCGTAAGTCGAGAGCACCTGCCGCAACTCGAGAAAATCCAGGAGGTTCTCCCCTCCAGGCGAGATGAGGCCCATTTCCGCAGAGGCGACTCAAGGCTTATCACACCTGACCTCTGGAACTTCCAAAGGGTCCTTCACGTCCTTGCTGCAACTCAAGAAGTTCCCTGACATACCTGTCTCCACTCGAGAGGAAGCACGAGAGGCCTGCCCACATCCAGAGGAGCCCCGTTTCCGCCTCCTTGCTCGAGAGGAGGGATCCTTTCACTGCGTGGTCGGGATAGAATACCCGGTGTTCCCGTCACATCTCAAGAGGAGGCGCTCTCCTCAGGAAAGGCGAGAGGAACTCCAGGGTCGTGCCACCATTCCCAGAGTCCCCCAGATGTCTCAGTCCATTTCACGGAAACCTGTTTTCCCTGCACTGCGTCGACTTTCAAGCCGAGGATCAACTCACACCACGGTGGCACGTGGGACAGCCCTGTGGGAAAGCCTCGTGGGAAAGCCTCGTGGGAAAGCCTCGGGGAAAGCCTCGAGGGAAAGCCACAAACCCATTGATCCACGCGAAGGGAAGCGAGACACTGCTGCTACAGCTCCGGAGGAAATCGCACGTGCATGCCCCCTCTCGAGACGAGGACTGACTCCCCTGGGGAGACTCCAGAAGAACCCCAAGATCCATGTCGGCACTGGAGAGGAATCCTCAGGTTCCGGCACTGAGTCCACACAAGGTCTTAGGCCCCGGCATCGACGGGAGAGGAATCCCGAGAGGCCCCGAGCAACTCGCATGGGGACTGGCCTTTCCTGAGGCCACCAGAGCGGGTCCCTGAGGCCCTCGTCGTAAGTCGAGAGCACCTGCCGCAACTCGAGAAAATCCAGGAGGTTCTCCCCTCGAGGCTAGATGAGGCCCATTTCCTCTGAGGCAACTAGGCGGTAATCACACTTAAACCCTGGAACTTCCAAAGGGTCCTTCACACCCTTGCTGCAACTCAAGAAGTTCCCCGACATACCCGTCTCCACTCAAGAGGAATCCGAGAGTCCCGCCCATATCCAGAGTGGCCCCGTTTCCGCCTGCTAGCTCGAGAGGAGGGATCCTTTCCCTGCGTGGTGGGGAAAGAATTTCTGGCGTTCCCGTCGCATCTCAAGAGGAGGCGCTCTCCACAGGAAAGGCGAGAGGAACTCGAGGGTCGTGCCACCATTCCCTGAGTCCCCCAGATGTCTCAGTCCATTCCAGGGAAAACTGTTTTCCCTTCACTGCCTCGACTTTAAAGCCGAGGATCGACTCACACCACCGTGGCACGTGGGAAAGCCCTGTGGGAAAGCCTCGTGGGAAACGCTCATGGGAAAGTCTAGAGGGAAAGCCACAGATCCCTTGATCCACGCAAAGGGAAGCGTGACACTGCAGCTACAGCTCGGGAGGAAAGCGCACGTGCATTCCCCACTCGAGACGAGGACTTACGCCCCTGGGGAGACTCCAGAAGTCCCCGAAGATCCATGTCGGCACTGGAGAGGAATCCTCAGGTTCCGGCACTGACTCCACACAAGGTCTTAGGCCCCGGCACCGACCGGAGAGGAATCCCGAGAGGCCCCCGAGCAACTCGCATGGGGACTGGCCTTTCCTGAAGCCACCAGAGCAGGTCCCTGAGGTCCCAGTCGTAAGTCGAGAGCACCTGCCACAACTCGAGAAAATCCAGGAGGTTCTCCCCTCCAGGCGACATGAGGCCATTTCCGCTGAGGTATCTCGAGGCTAATCACACCTTAACTCTGGAACTTCCAAAGGGTCCTTCACACCCTAGCTGCACCTCAAGAAGTTCCCCGACATACCCGTCTCCACTCGAGAGGAAGCAGGGAAAGTCCCGCCACATCAAGAGGAGCCCACGTTTCCGCCTCCTAGCTCGAGAGGTTTGATCCTTTCCCTGCCGTGGTGGGGAAAGAATTCGCGGCGTTCCCGTCGCATCTCAAGAGGAGGCGCTCTCCAGAGGAAAAGTGAGAGGAACTCCAGGTTCGTGCCACCATTGCCAGAGTCCCCCAGATATCTCAGTCCATTCCAGGGAACCTGTTTTCCCTGCACTGCCTCGACTTTCAAGCCGAGGATCGACTAACACCACAGTGGCACGTGGGCAGCCCTGTGGGAAAGCCTCGTGGGAAAGCCTCGGGGGAAAGCCTCGTGGGAAAGCCTCGTGGGAAGCCACAGATCCCTGATTCCACGCGAATGGAAGCGCGACACTGCTGCTACAGCTCGAGAGGAAAGCGCACGTGCATGCCCCCACTCGATACGAGGACTGACTCCCCTGGGAGACTCCAGAAGTACCCCAAGATCCATGTCAGCACTGGAGAGGAATCCTCAGGTCCGGCACTCGACTCCACACAAGGTCTTAGGCCCCCGGCATCGACGGGAGAGGAATCCCCGAGAGGCCCCCCGAGCAACTGGCAATGGGGACTGGCCTTTCCTGAGGCCACCAGAGCGGGTCCCTGAGGTCCCCGTCGTAAGTCGAGAGCACCTGCCGCAACTCGAGAACATCCAGGAGGTTCTCCCCTGCAGGCGAGATGAGGCCCATTTCCGCTGAGGCGTCTTCGAGGCTAATCACACCTAACCTCTGGAACTTCCAAAGGCGTCCTTCACACCCTTGATGCAACTCAAGAAGTTCCCCGACATACCCGTCT
>NW_017216726.1:0-13008 GCF_001704415.2 Capra hircus | reverse complement strand
CTGGGTTTTCATCCCCACACTCCGGAGGCTGATTCCTTGGGTGCCAGAAAGTGTATGACAGACGTAGGTTCCCTAGCACTCTCCTCCCCAGCAGAGACATGTGCAGGTGGTTGGGGCCTTATCCTGCGTGTCTGGGTTCCCGCCCACAGCCCCAACTCAGGGGAAGCAGCCCCTGAGGCAAGACCTGCTGGAGGAGCCCTGCGCGCCCGCCTGATAGGCGAGAGCACAGCCAGCAGTGGAGCGAGCCTCCTCGGGAGAGGGAGGCAGCCGAGCCCAGTCAAGAGGAAAGCCCTGCTTGCACGGCTAAGTGGGCCTCCAGTACGGCAGAGCTCTAGCTCTGCTCAGAGCCCCGATCTGGCAGAGTTTCTGGCGCGAGGCTGCTCGGCCGGGGGCTCGCCTTGCCCAGACTTGCCTTGCTTTTAGGCTCCCTCCCCAGGAAGGAGCTGTCTGAGCGAGCCTGGGAGACGCCACTGGTGCCTTCCTTGCCTCAGCTCCAATCCTGCCTTGCCTTTGCACATAGGTGCCAGGCGTCGTTGGGAGGGCTTAGGGGGTGGTGGGTTGCACACTGCCAAGGGCTTCAGCAGTGAGAGCTCTGTCAGAGGGAAGGGAAGGGCAACTGCAGGGCTCCTCCAGCGGTTTCTAGGCCGCCTAGAATCAGCGCCGCACGAGAGCACCAGGCTCCAGGGCCCCTGGCTGGGTTTTTCAGCCCCGCACACACGGAGGCTGATTCCTTGGGTGCCCAGAAAGTGTATGACAGACGTAGGTTCCCTAGCACTCTCCTCCCCAGCAGAGACATGTGCAGGTGGTTGGGGCCTGATCCTGCGTGTCTGGGTTCCTGCCCACAGCCCCAACTCAGGGGAAGCAGCCCCTGAGGCAAGACCTGCTGGAGGAGCCCTGCGCCCCCCGCCTGATAGGCGAGTGCACAGCCAGCAGGGAAGCGAGCCTCCTCGGGGGAAGAGGAGGCAGCCCAGCCCCGTCAAGTTGAAAGCCCTGCTTGCACGGAGCTAAGTGCGCCTCCAGTACGGCAGAGCTCTAGCTCTGCTCAGAGCCCCGATCTGGCAGAGTTCCTGGCGCGAGGCTGCTCTGCCGGGGCTAGCCTTGCCCAGACTTGCCTTGCTTTTAGGCTGCCTCTCCAGGAAGGAGCAGGCAGCAGGAGCCTGGGAGTCGCCACTGGCGCCTTTCTTGCCTCAGCTCCAATCCTGCCTTGCCTTTGCACTTAGGTCCCAGTCCTCCTTAAGGAGAGCTTAGGGGCTGGTGGGTTGCACACTGCCAAGGGCTCCAGCAGTGAGAATTCTGTCAGAGGGAAGGGAAGGGCAACTGCAGGGCTCCTCCAGCGGTTGCTTGGCCGCCCAGATTCAGCGCCACACGGAGAGCACCAGGCTCCCAGGTCCCCTGGCTGGGTTTTCAGCCCCGCACACACGGAGGCTGATTCCTTGGGTGCCCAGAAAGTGTATGACAGACGTAGGTTCCCTAGCACTCTCCTCCCCAGCAGAGACATGTGCAGGTGTTTGGGGCCTGATCCTGCGTGTCTGGGTTCCTGCCCACAGCCCCAACTCAGGGGAAGCAGCCCCTGAGGCAAGACCTGCTGGAGGAGCCCTGCGCCCCCGCCTGATAGGCGAGTGCACAGCCAGCAGGGAAGCGAGCCTCCTCGGGGGAAGAGGAGGCAGCAAGTCCCCGTCAAGCTGAAATCCCTGCTTACACGAAGCTAAGTGCGACTCCAGTACGGCAGATCTCTAGCTCTGTTCAGAGGCCCGATCTGGCAGAGTTCCTGGCACCAAGATGCTCTGCCATAGGCGAGCCTTGCGCAGACTTGCCTTGCTTTAAGGCTCCCTCCCCAGGAAGGAGCAGGCTGTGTGAGGCTCGGAAACGCCACTGGCGCCTTCCTGGCTTCAGCTCTACCCCTGCCTTGCCTTTGCACTTAGGTCCCAAGCGTCCTTGAGGAGGCTTAGGGGCTGGTGGGTTGCACACTGCCAAGGGCTCCAGCAGTGAAAGCTCTGTCAGAGGGAAGCGAAGGGCAACAGCAGGGCTCCTTCAGCGGTTCCTTGGCCGCCCAGACAAAGCTCCGCACGGAGAGCACCAGGTTCCAAGGGCCCCTGGCTGGGTTTTGCATCCCCACACTCCCAGAGGCTGACTCCGTGGGTGCCTAGAAAGTGTGTGAGAGACGTAGGTTCCCTAGCACTCTCCTCCCCAGCAGAGACATGTGCAGGTGGTTGGGGCCTTATCCTGCGTGTCTGGGTTCCCGCCCACAGCCTCAACTCAGGGGAAGCAGCCCCTGAGGCAAGACCTGCTGGAGGAGCCCTGCGCGCCCGCCTGATAGGCGAGAGCACAGCCAGCAGTGTAGCGAGCCTCCTCGGGAGAAGAGGAGGCAGCCGAGCCCAGTCAAGAGGAAAGCCCTGCTTGCACGGAGCTAAGTGGGCCTCCAGTACGGCAGAGCTCTAGCTCTGCTCAGAGCCCGATCTGGCAGAGTTTCTGGCGCGAGGCTGCTCGCCGGGGGCTCGCCTTGCCCAGACTTGCCTTGCTTTTAGGCTCCCTCCCCAGGAAGGAGCTGTCTGAGCGAGCCTGGGAGACGCCACTGGTGCCTTCCTTGCCTCAGCTCCAATCCTGCCTTGCCTTTGCACATAGGTGCCAGGCGTCGTTGGGGAGGGCTTAGGGGGTGGTGGGTTGCACACTGCCAAGGGCTTCAGCAGTGAGAGCTCTGTCAGAGGGAAGGGAAGGGCAACTGCAGGGCTCCTCCAGCGGTTTCTAGGCCGCCTAGAATCAGCGCCGCACCGAGAGCACCAGGCTCCCAGGGCCCCTGGCTGGGGTTTTCAGCCCCGCACACACGGAGGCTGATTCCTTGGGTGCCCAGAAAGTGTATGACAGACGTAGGTTCCCTAGCACTCTCCTCCCCAGCAGAGACATGTGCAGGTGTTGGGGCCTGATCCTGCGTGTCTGGGTTCCTGCCCACAGCCCCAACTCAGGGGAAGCAGCCCCTGAGGCAAGACCTGCTGGAGGAGCCCTGCGCCCCCGCCTGATAGGCGAGTGCACAGCCAGCAGGGAAGCGAGCCTCCTCGGGGAAGAGGAGGCAGCAGTCCCCGTCAAGCTGAAATCCCTGCTTACACGAAGCTAAGTGCGACTCCAGTACGGCAGATCTCTAGCTCTGTTCAGAGCCCCGATCTGGCAGAGTTCCTGGCACCAAGATGCTCTGCCATAGGCGAGCCTTGCGCAGACTTGCCTTGCTTTAAGGCTCCCTCCCCAGGAAGGAGCAGGCTGTGTGAGGCTCGGAAACGCCACTGGCGCCTTCCTGGCTTCAGCTCTACCCCTGCCTTGCCTTTGCACTTAGGTCCCAAGCGTCCTTGAGGAGGGCTTAGGGGCTGGTGGGTTGCACACTGCCAAGGGCTCCAGCAGTGAAAGCTCTGTCAGAGGGAAGCGAAGGGCAACAGCAGGGCTCCTTCAGCGGTTCCTTGGCCGCCCAGACAAAGCTCCGCACGGAGAGCACCAGGTTCCAAGGGCCCCTGGCTGGGTTTTGCATCCCCACACTCCCAGAGGCTGACTCCGTGGGTGCCTAGAAAGTGTGTGAGAGACGTAGGTTCCCTAGCACTCTCCTCCCCAGCAGAGACATGTGCAGGTGGTTGGGGCCTTATCCTGCGTGTCTGGGTTCCCGCCCACAGCCCAACTCAGGGGAAGCAGCCCCTGAGGCAAGACCTGCTGGAGGAGCCCTGCGCGCCCGCCTGATAGGCGAGAGCACAGCCAGCAGTGTAGCGAGCCTCCTCGGGAGAAGAGGAGGCAGCCGAGCCCAGTCAAGAGGAAAGCCCTGCTTGCACGGAGCTAAGTGGCCTCCAGTACGGCAGAGCTCTAGCTCTGCTCAGAGCCCCGATCTGGCAGAGTTTCTGGCGCGAGGCTGCTCGGCCGGGGGCTCGCCTTGCCCAGACTTGCCTTGCTTTTAGGCTCCCTCCCCAGGAAGGAGCTGTCTGAGCGAGCCTGGGAGACGCCACTGGTGCCTTCCTTGCCTCAGCTCCAATCCTGCCTTGCCTTTGCACATAGGTGCCAGCGTGTTGGGAGGGCTTAGGGGGTGGTGGGTTGCACACTGCCAAGGGCTTCAGCAGTGAGAGCTCTGTCAGAGGGAAGGGAAGGGCAACTGCAGGGCTCCTCCAGCGGTTTCTAGGCCGCCTAGAATCAGCGCCGCACCGAGAGCACCAGGCTCCCAGGGCCCCTGGCTGGGGTTTTCAGCCCCGCACACACGGAGGCTGATTCCTTGGGTGCCCAGAAAGTGTATGACAGACGTAGGTTCCCTAGCACTCTCCTCCCCAGCAGAGACATGTGCAGGTGTTGGGGCCTGATCCTGCGTGTCTGGGTTCCTGCCCACAGCCCCAACTCAGGGGAAGCAGCCCCTGAGGCAAGACCTGCTGGAGGAGCCCTGCGCCCCGCCTGATAGGCGAGTGCACAGCCAGCAGGGAAGCGAGCCTCCTCGGGGAAGAGGAGGCAGCCCAGCCCGTCAAGTTGAAAGCCCTGCTTGCACGGAGCTAAGTGCGCCTCCAGTACGGCAGAGCTCTAGCTCTGCTCAGAGCCCCGATCTGGCAGAGTTCCTGGCGCGAGGCTGCTCTGCCGGGGGCTAGCCTTGCCCAGACTTGCCTTGCTTTTAGGCTGCCTCTCCAGGAAGGAGCAGGCAGCAGGAGCCTGGGAGTCGCCACTGGCGCCTTTCTTGCCTCAGCTCCAATCCTGCCTTGCCTTTGCACTTAGGTCCCAGTCCTCCTTAAGGAGAGCTTAGGGGCTGGTGGGTTGCACACTGCCAAGGGCTCCAGCAGTGAGAATTCTGTCAGAGGGAAGGGAAGGGCAACTGCAGGGCTCCTCCAGCGGTTGCTTGGCCGCCCAGATTCAGCGCCACACGGAGAGCACCAGGCTCCCAGGCCCCTGGCTGGGGTTTTCAGCCCCGCACACACGGAGGCTGATTCCTTGGGTGCCCAGAAAGTGTATGACAGACGTAGGTTCCCTAGCACTCTCCTCCCCAGCAGAGACATGTGCAGGTGTTTGGGGCCTGATCCTGCGTGTCTGGGTTCCTGCCCACAGCCCCAACTCAGGGGAAGCAGCCCCTGAGGCAAGACCTGCTGGAGGAGCCCTGCGCCCCGCCTGATAGGCGAGTGCACAGCCAGCAGGGAAGCGAGCCTCCTCGGGGAAGAGGAGGCAGCAAGTCCCCGTCAAGCTGAAATCCCTGCTTCACGAAGCTAAGTGCGACTCCAGTACGGCAGATCTCTAGCTCTGTTCAGAGGCCCGATCTGGCAGAGTTCCTGGCACCAAGATGCTCTGCCATAGGCGAGCCTTGCGCAGACTTGCCTTGCTTTAAGGCTCCCTCCCCAGGAAGGAGCAGGCTGTGTGAGGCTCGGAAACGCCACTGGCGCCTTCCTGGCTTCAGCTCTACCCCTGCCTTGCCTTTGCACTTAGGTCCCAAGCGTCCTTGAGGAGGGCTTAGGGGCTGGTGGGTTGCACACTGCCAAGGGCTCCAGCAGTGAAAGCTCTGTCAGAGGGAAGCGAAGGGCAACAGCAGGGCTCCTTCAGCGGTTCCTTGGCCGCCCAGACAAAGCTCCGCACGGAGAGCACCAGGTTCCAAGGGCCCCTGGCTGGGTTTTCATCCCCACACTCCCAGAGGCTGACTCCGTGGGTGCCTAGAAAGTGTGTGAGAGACGTAGGTTCCCTAGCACTCTCCTCCCCAGCAGAGACATGTGCAGGTGGTTGGGGCCTTATCCTGCGTGTCTGGGTTCCCGCCCACAGCCCAACTCAGGGGAAGCAGCCCCTGAGGCAAGACCTGCTGGAGGAGCCCTGCGCCCCGCCTGATAGGCGAGAGCACAGCCAGCAGGAAGCGAGCCTCCTCGGGGAAGAGGAGGCAGCCGAGCCCGTCAAGAGGAAAGCCCTGCTTGCACGGAGCTAAGTGCGCCTCCAGTACGGCAGAGCTCTAGCTCTGCTCAGAGCCCCGATCTGGCAGAGTTTCTGGCGCGAGGCTGCTCTGCCGGGGGCTAGCCTTGCCCAGACTTGCCTTGCTTTTAGGCTGCCTCCCCAGGAAGGAGCTGCTGAGCGAGCCTGGGAGTCGCCACTGGCGCCTTTCTTGCCTCAGCTCCAATCCTGCCTTGCCTTTGCACTTAGGTCCCAGTCCTCCTTGGGAGGGCTTAGGGGTGGTGGGTTGCACACTGCCAAGGGCTCAGCAGTGAGAGCTCTGTCAGAGGGAAGCAAGGGCAACTGCAGGGCTCCTCCAGCGGTTTCTTGGCCGCCCAGATTCAGCGCCGCACCGAGAGCACCAGGCTCCCAGGGCCCCTGGCTGGGGTTTTCAGCCCCGCACACACGGAGGCTGATTCCTTGGGTGCCCAGAAAGTGTATGACAGACGTAGGTTCCCTAGCACTCTCCTCCCCAGCAGAGACATGTGCAGGTGTTTGGGGCCTGATCCTGCGTGTCTGGGTTCCTGCCCACAGCCCCAACTCAGGGGAAGCAGCCCCTGAGGCAAGACCTGCTGGAGGAGCCCTGCGCCCCGCCTGATAGGCGAGTGCACAGCCAGCAGGGAAGCGAGCCTCCTCGGGGAAGAGGAGGCAGCAAGTCCCCGTCAAGCTGAAATCCCTGCTTACACGAAGCTAAGTGCGACTCCAGTACGGCAGATCTCTAGCTCTGTTCAGAGGCCCGATCTGGCAGAGTTCCTGGCACCAAGATGCTCTGCCATAGGCGAGCCTTGCGCAGACTTGCCTTGCTTTAAGGCTCCCTCCCCAGGAAGGAGCAGGCTGTGTGAGGCTCGGAAACGCCACTGGCGCCTTCCTGGCTTCAGCTCTACCCCTGCCTTGCCTTTGCACTTAGGTCCCAAGCGTCCTTGAGGAGGGCTTAGGGGCTGGTGGTTGCACACTGCCAAGGGCTCCAGCAGTGAAAGCTCTGTCAGAGGGAAGCGAAGGGCAACAGCAGGGCTCCTTCAGCGGTTCCTTGGCCGCCCAGACAAAGCTCCGCACGGAGAGCACCAGGTTCCAAGGGCCCCTGGCTGGGTTTTGCATCCCCACACTCCCAGAGGCTGACTCCGTGGGTGCCTAGAAAGTGTGTGAGAGACGTAGGTTCCCTAGCACTCTCCTCCCCAGCAGAGACATGTGCAGGTGGTTGGGGCCTTATCCTGCGTGTCTGGGTTCCCGCCCACAGCCTCAACTCAGGGGAAGCAGCCCCTGAGGCAAGACCTGCTGGAGGAGCCCTGCGCGCCCGCCTGATAGGCGAGAGCACAGCCAGCAGTGTAGCGAGCCTCCTCGGGAGAAGAGGAGGCAGCCGAGCCCAGTCAAGAGGAAAGCCCTGCTTGCACGGAGCTAAGTGGGCCTCCAGTACGGCAGAGCTCTAGCTCTGCTCAGAGCCCCGATCTGGCAGAGTTTCTGGCGCGAGGCTGCTCGGCCGGGGGCTCGCCTTGCCCAGACTTGCCTTGCTTTTAGGCTCCCTCCCCAGGAAGGAGCTGTCTGAGCGAGCCTGGGAGACGCCACTGGTGCCTTCCTTGCCTCAGCTCCAATCCTGCCTTGCCTTTGCACATAGGTGCCAGGCGTTTGGGAGGGCTTAGGGGTGGTGGGTTGCACACTGCCAAGGGCTTCAGCAGTGAGAGCTCTGTCAGAGGGAAGGGAAGGGCAACTGCAGGGCTCCTCCAGCGGTTTCTAGGCCGCCTAGAATCAGCGCCGCACCGAGAGCACCAGGCTCCCAGGGCCCCTGGCTGGGGTTTTCAGCCCCGCACACACGGAGGCTGATTCCTTGGGTGCCCAGAAAGTGTATGACAGACGTAGGTTCCCTAGCACTCTCCTCCCCAGCAGAGACATGTGCAGGTGGTTGGGGCCTGATCCTGCGTGTCTGGGTTCCTGCCCACAGCCCCAACTCAGGGGAAGCAGCCCCTGAGGCAAGACCTGCTGGAGGAGCCCTGCGCCCCCGCCTGATAGGCGAGTGCACAGCCAGCAGGGAAGCGAGCCTCCTCGGGGGAAGAGGAGGCAGCCCAGCCCCGTCAAGTTGAAAGCCCTGCTTGCACGGAGCTAAGTGCGCCTCCAGTACGGCAGAGCTCTAGCTCTGCTCAGAGCCCCGATCTGGCAGAGTTCCTGGCGCGAGGCTGCTCTGCCGGGGGCTAGCCTTGCCCAGACTTGCCTTGCTTTTAGGCTGCCTCTCCAGGAAGGAGCAGGCAGCAGGAGCCTGGGAGTCGCCACTGGCGCCTTTCTTGCCTCAGCTCCAATCCTGCCTTGCCTTTGCACTTAGGTCCCAGTCCTCCTTAAGGAGAGCTTAGGGGCTGGTGGGTTGCACACTGCCAAGGGCTCCAGCAGTGAGAATTCTGTCAGAGGGAAGGGAAGGGCAACTGCAGGGCTCCTCCAGCGGTTGCTTGGCCGCCCAGATTCAGCGCCACACGGAGAGCACCAGGCTCCCAGGGCCCCTGGCTGGGGTTTTCAGCCCCGCACACACGGAGGCTGATTCCTTGGGTGCCCAGAAAGTGTATGACAGACGTAGGTTCCCTAGCACTCTCCTCCCCAGCAGAGACATGTGCAGGTGTTTGGGGCCTGATCCTGCGTGTCTGGGTTCCTGCCCACAGCCCCAACTCAGGGGAAGCAGCCCCTGAGGCAAGACCTGCTGGAGGAGCCCTGCGCCCCCGCCTGATAGGCGAGTGCACAGCCAGCAGGGAAGCGAGCCTCCTCGGGGGAAGAGGAGGCAGCAAGTCCCCGTCAAGCTGAAATCCCTGCTTACACGAAGCTAAGTGCGACTCCAGTACGGCAGATCTCTAGCTCTGTTCAGAGGCCCGATCTGGCAGAGTTCCTGGCACCAAGATGCTCTGCCATAGGCGAGCCTTGCGCAGACTTGCCTTGCTTTAAGGCTCCCTCCCCAGGAAGGAGCAGGCTGTGTGAGGCTCGGAAACGCCACTGGCGCCTTCCTGGCTTCAGCTCTACCCCTGCCTTGCCTTTGCACTTAGGTCCCAAGCGTCCTTGAGGAGGGCTTAGGGGCTGGTGGGTTGCACACTGCCAAGGGCTCCAGCAGTGAAAGCTCTGTCAGAGGGAAGCGAAGGGCAACAGCAGGGCTCCTTCAGCGGTTCCTTGGCCGCCCAGACAAAGCTCCGCACGGAGAGCACCAGGTTCCAAGGGCCCCTGGCTGGGTTTTGCATCCCCACACTCCCAGAGGCTGACTCCGTGGGTGCCTAGAAAGTGTGTGAGAGACGTAGGTTCCCTAGCACTCTCCTCCCCAGCAGAGACATGTGCAGGTGGTTGGGGCCTTATCCTGCGTGTCTGGGTTCCCGCCCACAGCCTCAACTCAGGGGAAGCAGCCCCTGAGGCAAGACCTGCTGGAGGAGCCCTGCGCGCCCGCCTGATAGGCGAGAGCACAGCCAGCAGTGTAGCGAGCCTCCTCGGGAGAAGAGGAGGCAGCCGAGCCCAGTCAAGAGGAAAGCCCTGCTTGCACGGAGCTAAGTGGCCTCCAGTACGGCAGAGCTCTAGCTCTGCTCAGAGCCCCGATCTGGCAGAGTTTCTGGCGCGAGGCTGCTCGGCCGGGGGCTCGCCTTGCCCAGACTTGCCTTGCTTTTAGGCTCCCTCCCCAGGAAGGAGCTGTCTGAGCGAGCCTGGGAGACGCCACTGGTGCCTTCCTTGCCTCAGCTCCAATCCTGCCTTGCCTTTGCACATAGGTGCCAGGCGTCGTTGGGAGGGCTTAGGGGTGGTGGGTTGCACACTGCCAAGGGCTTCAGCAGTGAGAGCTCTGTCAGAGGGAAGGGAAGGGCAACTGCAGGGCTCCTCCAGCGGTTTCTAGGCCGCCTAGAATCAGCGCCGCACCGAGAGCACCAGGCTCCCAGGGCCCCTGGCTGGGGTTTTCAGCCCCGCACACACGGAGGCTGATTCCTTGGGTGCCCAGAAAGTGTATGACAGACGTAGGTTCCCTAGCACTCTCCTCCCCAGCAGAGACATGTGCAGGTGGTTGGGGCCTGATCCTGCGTGTCTGGGTTCCTGCCCACAGCCCCAACTCAGGGGAAGCAGCCCCTGAGGCAAGACCTGCTGGAGGAGCCCTGCGCCCCCGCCTGATAGGCGAGTGCACAGCCAGCAGGGAAGCGAGCCTCCTCGGGGGAAGAGGAGGCAGCCAGCCCCGTCAAGTTGAAAGCCCTGCTTGCACGGAGCTAAGTGCGCCTCCAGTACGGCAGAGCTCTAGCTCTGCTCAGAGCCCCGATCTGGCAGAGTTCCTGGCGCGAGGCTGCTCTGCCGGGGGCTAGCCTTGCCCAGACTTGCCTTGCTTTTAGGCTGCCTCTCCAGGAAGGAGCAGGCAGCAGGAGCCTGGGAGTCGCCACTGGCGCCTTTCTTGCCTCAGCTCCAATCCTGCCTTGCCTTTGCACTTAGGTCCCAGTCCTCCTTAAGGAGAGCTTAGGGGCTGGTGGGTTGCACACTGCCAAGGGCTCCAGCAGTGAGAATTCTGTCAGAGGGAAGGGAAGGGCAACTGCAGGGCTCCTCCAGCGGTTGCTTGGCCGCCCAGATTCAGCGCCACACGGAGAGCACCAGGCTCCAGGCCCCTGGCTGGGGTTTTCAGCCCGCACACACGGAGGCTGATTCCTTGGGTGCCCAGAAAGTGTATGACAGACGTAGGTTCCCTAGCACTCTCCTCCCCAGCAGAGACATGTGCAGGTGTTTGGGGCCTGATCCTGCGTGTCTGGGTTCCTGCCACAGCCCCAACTCAGGGGAAGCAGCCCCTGAGGCAAGACCTGCTGGAGAGCCCTGCGCCCCCGCCTGATAGGCGAGTGCACAGCCAGCAGGGAAGCGAGCCTCCTCGGGGGGAAGAGGAGGCAGCAAGTCCCCGTCAAGCTGAAATCCCTGCTTACACGAAGCTAAGTGCGACTCCAGTACGGCAGATCTCTAGCTCTGTTCAGAGGCCCGATCTGGCAGAGTTCCTGGCACCAAGATGCTCTGCCATAGGCGAGCCTTGCGCAGACTTGCCTTGCTTTAAGGCTCCCTCCCCAGGAAGGAGCAGGCTGTGTGAGGCTCGGAAACGCCACTGGCGCCTTCCTGGCTTCAGCTCTACCCCTGCCTTGCCTTTGCACTTAGGTCCCAAGCGTCCTTGAGGAGGGCTTAGGGGCTGGTGGGTTGCACACTGCCAAGGGCTCCAGCAGTGAAAGCTCTGTCAGAGGGAAGCGAAGGGCAACAGCAGGGCTCCTTCAGCGGTTCCTTGGCCGCCCAGACAAAGCTCCGCACGGAGAGCACCAGGTTCCAAGGGCCCCTGGCTGGGTTTTGCATCCCCACACTCCCAGAGGCTGACTCCGTGGGTGCCTAGAAAGTGTGAGAGACGTAGGTTCCCTAGCACTCTCCTCCCCAGCAGAGACATGTGCAGGTGGTTGGGGCCTTATCCTGCGTGTCTGGGTTCCCGCCCACAGCCTCAACTCAGGGGAAGCAGCCCCTGAGGCAAGACCTGCTGGAGGAGCCCTGCGCGCCCGCCTGATAGGCGAGAGCACAGCCAGCAGTGTAGCGAGCCTCCTCGGGAGAAGAGGAGGCAGCCGAGCCCAGTCAAGAGGAAAGCCCTGCTTGCACGGAGCTAAGTGGGCCTCCAGTACGGCAGAGCTCTAGCTCTGCTCAGAGCCCCGATCTGGCAGAGTTTCTGGCGCGAGGCTGCTCGGCCGGGGGCTCGCCTTGCCCAGACTTGCCTTGCTTTTAGGCTCCTCCCCAGGAAGGAGCTGTCTGAGCGAGCCTGGGAGACGCCACTGGTGCCTTCCTTGCCTCAGCTCCAATCCTGCCTTGCCTTTGCACATAGGTGCCAGGCGTCGTTGGGAGGGCTTAGGGGGTGGTGGGTTGCACACTGCCAAGGGCTTCAGCAGTGAGAGCTCTGTCAGAGGGAAGGGGAAGGGCAACTGCAGGGCTCCTCCAGCGGTTTCTAGGCCGCCTAGAATCAGCGCCGCACGAGAGCACCAGGCTCCCAGGGCCCCTGGCTGGGGTTTTCAGCCCGCACACACGGAGGCTGATTCCTTGGGTGCCCAGAAAGTGTATGACAGACGTAGGTTCCCTAGCACTCTCCTCCCAGCAGAGACATGTGCAGGTGTTGGGGCCTGATCCTCCTGCGTGTCTGGGTTCCTGCCCACAGCCCCAACTCAGGGGAAGCAGCCCTGAGGCAAGACCTGCTGGAGGAGCCCTGCGCCCCGCCTGATAGGCGAGTGCACAGCCAGCAGGGAAGCGAGCCTCCTCGGGGGAAGAGGAGGCAGCCCAGCCCGTCAAGTTGAAAGCCCTGCTTGCACGGAGCTAAGTGCGCCTCCAGTACGGCAGAGCTCTAGCTCTGCTCAGAGCCCCGATCTGGCAGAGTTCCTGGCGCGAGGCTGCTCTGCCGGGGGCTAGCCTTGCCCAGACTTGCCTTGCTTTTAGGCTGCCTCTCCAGGAAGGAGCAGGCAGCAGGAGCCTGGAGTCGCCACTGGCGCCTTTCTTGCCTCAGCTCCAATCCTGCCTTGCCTTTGCACTTAGGTCCCAGTCCTCCTTAAGGAGAGCTTAGGGGCTGGTGGGTTGCACACTGCCAAGGGCTCCAGCAGTGAGAATTCTGTCAGAGGGAAGGAAGGGCAACTGCAGGGCTCCTCCAGCGGTTGCTTGGCCGCCCAGATTCAGCGCCACACGGAGAGCACCAGGCTCCCAGGTCCCCTGGCTGGGGTTTTCAGCCCGCACACACGGAGGCTGATTCCTTGGGTGCCCAGAAAGTGTATGACAGACGTAGGTTCCCTAGCACTCTCCTCCCCAGCAGAGACATGTGCAGGTGTTTGGGGCCTGATCCTGCGTGTCTGGGTTCCTGCCCACAGCCCCAACTCAGGGGAAGCAGCCCTGAGGCAAGACCTGCTGGAGGAGCCCTGCGCCCCGCCCGATAGGCGAGTGCACAGCCAGCAGGGAAGCGAGCCTCCTCGGGGGAAGAGGAGGCAGCAAGCCCCGTCAAGCTGAAATCCCTGCTTACACGAAGCTAAGTGCAGTACGCAGATCTCTAGCTCTGTTCAGAGGGCCGATCTGGCAGAGTTCCTGGCACAGATGCTCTGCCATAGGCGGACCTTGCCGCAGATTGCCTTGCTTTAAGGC
>NW_017216725.1:0-13010 GCF_001704415.2 Capra hircus | reverse complement strand
TGTCCCACGTGCCACCCCTGGTGTGAGTCGATCTCGGCTTGAACGTCGAGGCAGTGCAGGGAAAAAAGGTTTCCCTGGAATGGACTGAGACATCTGGGGGACTCTGGGAATGTGGCACGACCCTGGAGTTCCTCTCGCCTTTCCTGTAGAGAGTGCCTCCTCTTGAGATGCGACGGGAACGCCGGGAATTCTTTCCCGACGGCAGGGAAAGGATCCCTCTCTCGAGCTAGGAGGCGGAAACGGGCTCCTCTGGATGTGGGCGGGACTCTCGTGCTTCCTCTCGAGTGGAGACGGGTATGTCCGGGAACTTCTTGAGTTACAGCAAGGGTGTGAAGGACCCTTTGGATGTTCCAGAGGTTAGCTCTGATTAGCCTCGAGACGCCTCAGCACGAATGGGCCTCATCTCGCCTGGAGGGGAGAACCTCCTGGACTTTGTCGAGTTGCGGCAGTTGCTCTTGTCTTACGACGGGGACCTCAGGGACCTGCTCTGGGGGCCTCAGAAAGGCCAGTCCCCATGTGAGTATCTCGGGGGGCCTCTCGGATTCCTCTCCCGTCGATGCGGGACCTAAGACCTTTGTTAGGAGTCAGTGCCGGAACCTGAGGATTCCCCTCCAGTGCTGACATGGATCTTGGGGTACTTCTGGAGTTTCCCAGGGAAGTCAGTCCTTGTCTCGAGTGGGGGCATGCACTTGCGCTTTCCTCTCGAGCAGTAGCAGCAGTGTCACGCTTCCCTTGGCGTGGATCAAGGGATCTGTGGCTTTCGCTCGAGGCTTTCCCTCTAAGCGTTCCCACGAGGCTTTCCCACAGGGCTGTTCCACGTGCCACGTGGTGTGAGTCGATCCCGGCTTGAAAGTCGAGGCAGTGCAGGGAAAACAGGTTTCCCTGGAATGGACTGAGACATCTGGGGGACTCTGGGAATGGTGGCACGACCCTGGATTTCTCTCGCCTTTCTGTGGAGAGTGCCTCCTCTTGAGATGCGACGGGAACGCCGGGAATTCTTTCCTGACCACGCAGGGAAAGGATCCCTCCTCTCGAGCTAGAGGCGCAAACGGGGCTCCTCTGGATGTGGGCGGCACTCTCGTGCTTCCTCTTGAGTGGAGACGGGTATGTCGGGCAACTTCTTGAGTTGCAGCACGTTGTGAAGGACCCTTTGGAAGTTGCAGAGGTTAGGTCTGATTACCCTGAGACGCCTCAGCACAAATGCGCCTCATCTCGCGCTGGAGGGAGAACCTCCTGGATATTCTCGAGTTGCGGCAGGTGCTCTCGACTTACGACGGGGACCTCAGAGTCCCGCTCTGGTGCCTCAGGAAAGGCCAGTCCCATGCGAGTTGCTCGCGGCCTCTCGGATTCACTCCCGTCGATGCTGGGTCCTAAGACCTTGTGTGGAGTCAGTGCCCGAACCTGAGTATTCCTCTCCAGTGCCGACATGGATCTTGGGTACTTCTAGAGTCTCCCCAGGAAGTCAGTCCTCGACTCGAGTGTGGCGCCACGGGCAATTTCCTCCCAGCTGTAGCAGCAGTGTCATGCTACCCTTCGCGTGGATCAAGGGATCTGTGACTTTCGCTCGAGCTTTCCCATGAGGCTTTTCCACGAGGCTTTCCACAGGCTGTCCACGTGCCACCGTGGTGTGATCGATCCTCGCTTGAAAGTCGAGGCAGTGCAGGAAAACAGGTTCCCTGAATAGACTGAGACATCTGGGGACTGTGGGAATGGTGGCACGACCCTGGAGTTCCTCTCGCCTTTCCTGTGGAGAGCGCCTCCTCTTGAGATGCGACGGGAACGCCGGGAATTCTTTCCCGAACACGCAGGGAAAGTATACCTCCTCTCGAGCTATGAGATGGAAACGGGGCTCCTCTGGATGTGGGCGGGACTCTCGTGCTTCCTCTCAAGTGGAGACGGTATGTCGGGAACTTCTTAAGTTGCAGCAAAAGTGTTTAGGACCCTTTGGGAGTTCCAGAGGTTAGGTGTGATTAGCCTCGTGACGCATTAGCGGAAATATGCCTCATCTCGCCCGGAGGGGAGAACCTCCAGGATTTTCTCGAGGTACGGCAGGTGCTCTCGACTTAAACGGGGACTTCAGGGACCCGCTCTGTTGCCTAAGGGAACGCCAGTCACCATGGAAGTTGCCGGGGCCTCTCGGATTCCTCTCCCGTCGATGCCGGGGCTTAAGTCCTTGTGTGGAGTTGGTGCCGGAACCTGAGGATTCCTCTCCAGTGCTGACATGGATCTTGGGGTACTTCTGGAGTCTTCCCAGGGGAGTCATCCTCGTCCCGAGTGGGGTCATGCACGTGCCCTTTCCTCCCGAGCTGTACCAGCAGTGTCACGCTTCCTTCGCGAGATCAAGGGATCTGTGGCTTTCCTCGAGGCTTTCCACGAGGCTTTCCCACGATGCCTTCCCACAGGGCTGTCCCACGTGCCACCGTGGTGTGAGTCGATCCTCGGCTTGAAAGTCGAGGCAGTGCAGGAAAAACAGGTTTCCCTGGAATGGACTGAGACATCTGGGGACTCTGGGAATGGTGGCACGACCCTGGAATTCCTCTTCTCTTTCCTGTGGAGAGTGCCTCCTCTTGAGATGCGACGGGAACGCCGGGAATTCTTTCCCGAACACGCAGGGAAAGGATCCCTCCTCTCGAGCTAGGCGGCGCAAACGGGGCTCCTCTGGATGTTGGCGGACTCTCGTGCTTCCTCTCCAGTGGTGACGGGTATGTCGGGGAACTTCTTGAGTTGCAGCAAGGGTGTGAAGACCCTTTGGACGTTCCAGAGGTTAGGTGTGATTAGCCTCGAAACGCCTCAGCGAATGGGCCTCATCTCGCCTGGAGGGGAGAACCTCCTGGATTTCTCAAGTTGTGCAGGTGCTCTCGACTTACGACGGGACCTCAGGGACCCGCACTGGTGGCCTCAGGAAAGGCCAGTCCCATGCGAGTTTCTCGGGGACCTCTCGGGATTCCTCTCCCGTCGATGCGGTGCCTAGACCTTGTGTAGAGTCGGTGCTGGAACCTGAGGATTCCTCTCCAGTGCCGACATGGATCTTGGGTACTTCTGGAGTCTCCCAGGGGAGTCAGTCCTCGTCTCGAGTGAGAGCATGCAACTACGCTTTCCTCCCGAGCTGTAGCAGCAGTGTCGGCTCTTCCCTTCGAGTGGATCAGGGGATCTGTGGCTTTCGCTCGAGGCTTTCCCACGAGGCTTTCCCACGAGGCTTTCCCACGAGTCTTCCCACAGGGCAGTCCCACGTGCCACCGTGTGTGAGTGGATACTCGGCTTGAAATAGAAGCAGTGCAGGGAAAACAGGTTTCCCTGGAATGGACTGAGACATCTGGGGGACTCTGGAATGGTGCACGACTCTGAAGTTCCTCTCGCCTTTCCTGTGGAGACGCCTCCTCTTGAGAAGCGACTGGAACGCGGGAATTCTTTCCCACCACGCAGGGAAAGGATCCCTCCTCTCGAGCTAGGAGGCGGAAACGGGGCTCTCTGGATGTGGGCGGGACTCTCGTGTTTACTCTCGAGTGGAGACGGGTATGTCGGGGAACTTCATGATTTGCAGCAAGGATGTGAAGAACCCTTTGGAAGTTCCAGAGTTAGGAGTGATTAGCCTCGAGACGCCTGAGCGGAAATGGGCCTCATCTCACCTGGAGGGGATAACCTCATGGATTTTTCTCGAGTTGCGGCAGGTGCTCTCGACTTACGACGGGGACCTCAGGGACCCGCTCTGGTGGCCTCAGGAAAGGCCAGTCCCCATGCGAGTTGCTCGGGGGCCTCTCGGGATTCCACTCCCGTAGATGGCGGGGCCTAAGATCTTGTGTGGAGTCAGTGTCGGAACCTGAGCATTCCTCTCCAGTGCTGACATGGATCTTGGGGTACTTCTGGAGTCTCCCCAGGGGAGTCAGTCCTCGTCTCTAGTGGGGGCATGCGCGTGCGCTTTCCTCCGAGCTTTAGCAGCAGTGTCACGCTTCCTTGGCGTGGATCAAGGGATCAAGGGCTTTCCCTCGACGCTTTCCCAGGAGGCTTTCCCACGAGGCTTTCCATAGGGCTGTCTCACGTGCCACCGTGGTGTGAGTCGATCCTCGGCTTGAAAGTCGAGGCAGTGCAGGGAAAACAGGTTTCTCTGGAATGGACTGAGACATCTGGGTGACTCTGGAAATGGTGACACGACCCTGGAGTTCCTCTCGTCTTTCCTGTGGAGAGCGCCTCCTCTTGAGATGCGACTGGATGGCCGGGAATTCTTTCCCGAACACGCAGGGAAAGGATCCCTCCTCTCAAGCTATGAGGCGGAAACGGGGTTCCTCTGGATGTGGGTGGGACTCTTGTGCTTTCTCTCGAGTGGAGACAGGAATGTCGGGGAACGTTTTGAGTTGCAGCAAGGGTGTGAAGGACCCTTTGGAAGTTCCTGAGGTTAGGTGTGATTACCTCGAGACGCCTTAGAGGAAATGGGCCTCATCTCGCCTTTAGCGGAAAACCTTCTGGATTTTCTCGAGTTGCGGCAGGTGCTCTCGATGTACGACGGCTATTTCAGGGACCCGCTCTGATGGCCTCAGGAAAGGCCAGTCCCCATGCGAGTTGCTCGGGGCCTCGGGATTCCTCTCCGTCGATGCCGGGGCCTAAGACTTGTGTGGAGTCGTTGCAGGAAACTGAGGATTCCTCTCCAGTGCTGACATGGATCTTGGCGTCCTTAAAGGCGAGATGAGGCCCATTTGCGCTGAGGCGTCTCGAGGCTAATCACACCTAACCTCTGGAACTTCCAAAGGGTCCTTCACACCCTTGCTGCAACTCAAGAAGTTCTCCGACATACCCGTCTCCACTCGAGAGTATCAACATCTTCCCGCCCACTTTCAGAGGAGCACCGTTTCCACCTCATAGCTCGAGAGGAGGGATCCTTTCCCTGCGTGGTCTGGAAAGCATTCCCGGCGTTCCAGTCGCATCTCAAGAGGAGGCCCTCTCCACTGGAAAGGCGAGAGAAACTCCAGGGTCGTTCCGCCATTCCCCAGAGTCCCCCAGATGTCTCTGTCAATTCCAGGGAAACCTGTTTTCCCGGCACTGCCTCGACTTTCAAGCCGAGGATCGACTCACACCACGGTGGCACGTGGGACAGCCCTGAGGAAAATCCTCGTGGGAAAGCCTCGAGGGAAAGCCACAGATCCCTTGATCCACGCGACGGGAAGTGTGACACTACTGCTACAGTTCGTGAGGAAAGCTCACGTGCATGCACCACACGAGATGAGCACTGACTCCCCAGGGGAGACTCCAGAAATACGCCAAGACCCATGTCAGCACTGGGGAGGAATCCTCAGGTTCCGGCCCGACTCCACACAAGGTCTTAGGCCCCAACATCGACGGGAGAGGAATCCCGAAAGGCCCCCTTGCAACTCCCATGGGCACTGGCCTTTCCTGAGGCCACCAGAGCGGGTCCCTGAGGTCCCCGTCTTAACTCGAGAGACCCTGCCCAACTCTAGAAAATCCAGGAGGTTCTCCCCTCCAGGCGAGATGAGGCCCATTTCCTCTGAGGCGTCTGGAGGCTCATCACACCTAAACTCTGGAAATTCAAAAGGGTCCTTGCTGCAACTCAAGAAGTTCCCCGACATACCCGTCTCCACTAGAGAGGAAGCACGAGGGTCCCGCCCACATCCAGAGGAACCTCGTTTCCGCCTGGCAGCTTGAGATGAGGGATGCTATCCTGCTTAGTCAGGAAAGATTTTTCGGCGTTCCCGTGGCATCTCAAGAGTAAGGGCTCTCAATAGGAAAGGCGAGAGGAACTCCAGGGTCGTGCCACCATTCCAAGAGTCCCCCAGATGTGTCAGTCCATTTCAGAGGAACCTGTTTTCCCTGCACTGCCTCGACTTTCACGCCTAGTATCGACTCACACCATGGTGGCACGTGGGACAGCCCTGTGGGAAAGCCTCGTGGGAAAGCCTCGAGGGAAAGCCACAGATCCCTTGATCCCGCGACGGGAAGCGTGACACACCTGCTACACTGTCCCTGAGGTCACGGTCGTATGTTGAGAGCACCTGCCGCAACTCGAGAAAATCCAGGAGGTTCTCTGCTTCAGTCGAGATGAGGCCCATTTTCTCTGCGGCGTCTCGAGAGTAATCACGCCTAAACTCTGGAACTTCCAAAGGGTCCTACACACCTTGCTACAACTCAAGAAGTTCCCCGACATACCCGTCTCCACTCCAGAGGAAGCAGAGGGTCCGGCCACCTCCAGAGGAGCTCCGTTTCCTCCTCCAAGCTCGAGATGAGGGATACTTCTCTGCTTCCTCGGGAAAGAATTTCCGACGTTTCCGACGCATCTCAAGAGGAGGCGCGCTGCACAGGAAAGGCGAGAGGAACTCATGGGTCGTGCCACCATTCCAAGAGTCCCCAGATGTCTCAGTCCATTCCAGAGGATCCTGTTTTCCCTGCACTGCTTCGACTTGCACGGCGAGGATCGCGGTGGCAGAGGCGAGGATCGCGGTGGTACGTGGGAGAGCCCTGTGGGAAAGCCTCGTCTGAAAGCCTCGAGGGAAAGCCACAGATCCCTTGATCCACGCGATGGGAAGCGTGACACTGCTGCTACAGCACGGGAGGAAAGCGCACGTGCATGCCCCCACTCGAGACGAGGACTGACTCCCCTGGGGAGACTCCAGAAGCACCTCAAGATGCATGTCAGCCCTGGAGAGGAATCTTCAGGTTCCGGCCCCGACTCCACACAAGGTCTTAGGCCCTGGCATCGAGTACAGGCCCTCAAAAAATGAGGTCACGTCCATGAGGTCCCCGTCGTAAGTCGAGAGCACGCCGCAACTCGGTAAAATCCAGGAGGTTCTCCCCTCCAGGCGAGATGAGGCCCGTTTCCACTGAGAAATCACACGTGACCTCTGGAACTTCCAAAAGAGTCTTTCACAGCCATGCTGCAACTCAAGAAGTTCCCCGACATACCCGTCTCCACTCAAGAGGAAGCACGAGGGTCCCGGCCACATCCAGAGGAGCTCCGTTTCCGGCTCGTAGCTCGCGAGAGACGGATCCTTTCCCTGCTTGCCGGAAAGAATTCCCATTCTCGCATCTCAAGAGGAGGCGCTGGAAAGGGAGAGGAAGGGTCGTTTCCAGCGAATATAGTCAACAGGAACTGTTTTCCCTGCACTGCCTCGGCTTTCACGCCGAGGATCGACTCACCCACCGGGACACGTGGGACAGCGCTGTGGGAAAGCCTCGTGGAAAGACTCGAGGGAAAGCCACAGATCCTTGTCCACGCAAGGGAAGCGTGACACTGCTGCTACAGCTCGGGAGGAAAGCGCACGTGCATGCCCCACTCGAGACGAGGACTGACTCCCCTGGGGAGACTCAGGAAGTACCCCAAGATCCATGTCAGCACTGGAGAGGAATCCTCAGGTTCCGGCACCGACTTCACTCAAGGTCTTATGCCGGGGTCCAGCCCCGGTGGATCCAGGGAATTCGAAGGGTGGACGGCATTGGGGTGGAAAGACTTGTTTATTTATTAATGTAAGATTAGATTAGGAAACTATAGTATAGTAAGAAGATTAAGTGGAGTAAGAGGGCTGAATAGCTTGGTTTACGCGGACGGCCAATAAAATTCCAGACAAGGAATTTGCACCACCTACGTTGGGCCACCGGCGGCCGCTTGAATATCTAAGGGTGCCTCGCCTTAAGCGCCCTTTCGTGCGGGTCTTAACAGCCAGGGCAAGTAAGTAGACCTGGCGAGCCTCCGCACTCCAGGTGGAGATTCAGCCTGAAGTTAAAGTAAAGAGCAGAGAGAAGGAAAGGTAGAGAAGAAGAAAGAGAGAGAAAGACACGGGGGGAGCCAGAGTCCCAAGAAACCAGGCTGAGAGACTAGTTCGAGAATCTGGTCCGAGAAATTGGCCCCCGGCCCCTGGCCTCCTCCTTTATTGTTCAGAAGGTCTTTTATACTTTTGATAAAACATGGAGATCAATGGATAACACAAAATTATGTAGTGTTCGCAATCCAGATTCTTTCTGTATATCATTTTGTATACAAAAGGTCTCAGGTGATTTACATTATCTTCTGGCCAAGAGGCTTGTTAACACTTTTTGGCTCTCTTCCTTAATGAATGTTAATTTTGTTTCCCTGAAGTGTTTTTCTTTAATCTGCATCTCCTTAAAGCATTAAAGTTACATCTCTATAGAACAAAGGTGCAGTGGGTTATAACAAAGAAGGTACTTAACTCAAAGTTCTAATGTTGCTAATACCAGGTCTACTACTTGTTTTTCTATATACCAACTATATCTAAAAATAAAGGATATGAAAATTTGGCAGCAAGCATTGACCCAAAAAATGAAACTTTTAATCAGTCCTATTCTAAAGATTTTGACTCCTCTGAAGCTCCTGCATTCCTAGGATGTTTTAAGCTTCCTGTGCCTCCTGCGGTCAGGAGGCCTCAAACAATCACAAGCGCAGCTGTACGAGTCCTACAGGCAGGCTAGAAAGCCATCAGAGGGTTTTTGGATTGAAACACTCTTTCAAATGCAGAAGACTAATGCCCTGAATTGACTTTTTCCAGAAAAGGTCAGAAGAGTGAAAAAGCAGAGCACAAAAAACCGGCAGATTTTTGTTGGGGTACATGCTTAAAAATTTCCAGAGGGGTCCCTGAAGTCTGAGCACGCCTTGCGTATGTCAGCTTCCTTCCTCATAACCTTGTCACGGGCGGGCTTCCTCACACTGGCTCCCGGCAGTCTTAGGCCCCGGCATCGACGGAGAGGAATCCCGAGAGGCCCCCGAGCAACTCGTAAGGGGAATGGCCTTTCCTGAGGCCACCAGAGCGGGTCCCTGAGGTCCTCGTCGTAAGTCGAGAGCACCTGCCGCAACTCGAGAAAATCCAGGAGTTTCTCCCACCAGGCGAGATGAGGCCCATTTCCGCTGAGGCGTCTCGAGGCTAATCACACCTAACCTCTGGAACTTCCAAAGGGTCCTTCACACCCTTGCTGCAACTCAAGAAGTTCCCCGACATACCCGTCTCCACTCGAGAGGAAGCACGAGAGTCCCGCCACATCCAGAGGAGCCCCATTTCCGCCTCCTAACTCGAGAGGAGGGATCCTTTCCCTGCATGGTCGGGAAAGAATTCCCGGCGTTCCCGTCGCATCTCAAGTGGAGGCGCTCTCCACAGGAAGGGCGAGAGGAACTCCAGGGTCGTGCCACCATTCCCAGAGTCCCCCAGATATCTCAGTCCATTCCAGGGATACCTGTTTTCCTGCACTGCCTCGACTTTCAAGCCGAGGATCGACTCACACCACGGTGGAACGTGGGACAGCCTGTGGGAAAGCCTCGTGGAAAGCCTCATGGGAAAGCCTCGAGGGAAAGCCACAGATCCCTTGATCCACGCGAAGGGAAGCGTGACACTGCTGCTGCAGCTCGGGAGGAAAGCACACGTGCATGCCCCCACTCGAGACGAGGACTGACTCCCCTGGGGAGACTCCAGAAGTACCCTAAGATCCATGTCAGCAATGGAGAGGAATCCTCAGGTTCCGGCACCGACTCCACACAAGGTATTAGGCCCGGCATCGATGGAAGAGAAATCCCGAGAGGCCCCCGAGCAACTCGCATGGGGACTGGCCTTTCGTGAGGCCACCAGAGCGGGTCCCTGAGGTCCACGTCATAAGTCGAGAGCACCTGCCGCAACTCGAGAAAATCCAGGAGGTTCTCCCCTCCAGACGAGATGAGGCCCATTTCCGCAGAGGCGACTCGAGGCTAATCACACCTAACCTCTGGACCTTCCAAAGGGCCCTTCACACCCTTGCTGCAACTCAAGAAGTTCCCCGACATACCCGTCTCCACTCGAGAGGAAGCGAGAGTCCCGCCCGCATCCAGAGGAGCCCTGTTTCCGCATCCTAGCCCGACAGGAGGGATCCTTTCCCTGCGTGTTCGGAAAAGAATTCCCGGCGTTCCCGTCACATCTCAAGAGGGGGCGCTCTCCACAGGAAAGGCGAGAGGTCGTGTCACCATTCCTAGAGCCCCCAGATGTCTCAGTCCATTCCAGGGAAGCCTGTTTCCCGGCACAGCCTCGACTTTCAAACTGAGGATCGACTGACACCACGGTGGCATGTGGGACATCACTGTGGGAAAGCCTCGTGGGAAAGCCTGGTGGGAAAGTGTCGTGGGAAAGCGTCGTGGGAAAGCCTCGAGGGAAAGCCACGGATCCTTGATCCTAGCGAAGGGAAGCTCAACACTGCTGCTACAGCTCGGAGGAAAGCGCACGTGCATGCACCGACTCGAGATGAGGACTGACTCCCATGGGCAGACTCCAGAAGTACCCCAAGATACATGTCAGCACTGGAGAGGAATCCTCAGGTTTTGGCACAGACTACACACAAGATCTTAGGTCCCGGCATCGACGGGAGAGGAATCCCGAGAGGCCCATGAGCAACTCGCATGGGGACTTCCCTTTCTTGAGGCCACAAGAGCGGGTCCCTGATATTCCCGTCGTAAGTCGAGACAATCTGCTGCAACTCGAGAAAATCCGGGAGGTTTCCCCTCCAGGCGAGATGAGGCCCTTTTCCGCTGAGGCGTCTCGAGGCTAATCACACCTAACCTCTGGAACTTCCAAACGGTTATTCAAACCCGTGCTGCAACTCAAGAAGTTCACCGACATACCCGTCTCCACTTGAGAGGAAGCACGAGAGTCCCGCTCACATCCAGAGGAGCCCCGTTTCCGCCTCCAAGCTCGAGAGGAGGGATCCTTTCCCTGCGTGGTCGGGAAAGAATTCCTGGGGTTCCCATAGCATTTCAAGAGGAGGCGCTCTCCACAGGAAAGGCGAGAGGAACTCCAGGGTCGTGCCACCATTCCCAGAGTCCGCCAGATGTCTCAGTCTATTCCAGGGAAAACTGTTTTCCCTGCACTGCCTCCACTTTCAAGCCGAGGATCGACTCACACCACGGTGGCACGTGGGACAGCCCTGTGGGAAAGCATCGTGGGAAAGCCTTATGGGAAAGCCTCGTGAGGAAGCCTCGAGGGAAAGCCACTGATCCCTTGATCCACGCGACGGGAGCATGACACTGCTGCTACACCTCGGGAGGAAAGCGCAGGTGCATGCCCCCACTCGAGATGAGGACTGACTCCACTGGGGAGACTCCAGAAGTACCCCAAGATCCATGTCAGCACTGGAGAGGAAACCTCAGGTTCTGGCACCAACTCCACACAAGGTCTTAGGCCCAGCATCGACGGGAGAGGAATCCGAGAGGCCCCGAGCAACTCGAATGGGGACTGCCTTTCCTGAGGCCCCCAGAGCGGGTCCCGAGATCCCCGTCGTAAGTCGAGAGCACCTGCCCTAACTCGAGAAAATCCAGGAGGTTCTCCCCTCCAGGCGAGATGAGGCCCATTTCTGCTGATGCGTCTCCAGGCTAATCACATCTAATCTCTGGAACTTCCAAACGGTGCTTCACACCCTGGCTGCAACTCAAGAAGTTCCCCGACATACCGTCTGCACTCGATAGGAAGCACGAGAGTCCCGCCCATATCCAGAGGAGCCCCGTTTCTGCCTACTAGCTCGAGAGGAGGGATCCTTTCTCTGCGTCATCGGGAAAGAAATCCCGACGTTCCCGTCGCATCTCTAGAGGAGGCGCTCTCCCACAGGAAAGGCGAGAGGAACTCCAGGGTCGTGCCACCTTTCCCAGCGTCCCCCAGATGTCTCAGTCCATTCCAGGGAAACCTGTTTTCCCTGCACTGCCTCGACTTTCAAGCCGAGGATCGACTCACACCACGGTGGCACGTGGGACAGCCCTGTGGGAAAGCCTCGTGGGGAAGCCTCGAGGGAAAGCCTAGTGGGAAAGCCTCGAGGGAAAGCCCTGATCCCTTGGTCCACGAGTAGGGAAGCGTGACACTGCTGCTACTGCTCGGGAGGAAAGTGCACGTGCATGCCCCCACTCGAGACGAGGACTGACTCCACTGGGGAGACTCAAGAAGTACCCCAGATCCATGTCAGCAATGGAGAGGAATCCTCAGGTTCCGGCACCGGCTCCACACAAGATCTTACGCCCGGCATAGACGGGAGAGTAATCCCGAGAAGCCCCCGAGCAACTCGCATGGGGACTGGCCTTTCCTGAGGCAAACAGAGCGGGTCCCTGAGGTCCCCGTCGTAAGTCGAGAGCACTTGCCGCAACTTGAAAAATCCAGGAGGTTCTCCCCTCCAGGCGAGATGAGGCCCATTTCCGCTGAGGCGTCTCGAGGCTAGTCACACCTAAGCTTTGGAACTTCCAAAGGGTCCTTCACACCCTTGCTGCAACTCAAGAAGTTCCCGACATACCCGTCTCCACACGAGAGGAAACACGAGAGTCCCGCCCACATCCGGAGGAGCCCCGTTTCCGCCTCCTAGCCTGAGAGGAGGGATCCTTTCCCTGCGTGGTAGGGAAAGAATTCCCGGCGTTCCCGTCGCATCTCAAGAGGAGGCGCTCTCCTCAGGAAAGGCGAGAGGAACTCCTGGGTCGTGCCACATTCCCAGAGTCCAACAGATGTCTCAGTCCATTGTAGGGAAACCTGTTTTCCCTGCACTGCCTCGACTATCAAGCCGAGGATCGACTCACACCACGGTGGCACGTGGGACAGGCTTGTGGAAAGCCTCGTGGGAAAGCCTCAAGGGAAAGCCACAGATCCCTTGATGCACGAGAAGGGAAGAGTGACACTGCTGCTACAGCTCGGGAGGAAAGCGCACGTGCATGCCCCCACTCGAGACGAGGACTGACTCCCCTGGGGAGACTCCAGAAGTACCCCAAGATCCATGTCAGCACTGGAGAGGAATCCTCAGGTTCCGGCACCGACTCACAAGGTCTTAGGCCCGGCATCAATGGGAGAGGAATCCCGGAGACCCGAGCAACTAGCTAGGGGATTAGCCTTTCCTGAGGCCACCAGAGCGTGTCGCTGAGGTTCCCGTCAAAAGTCGAGAGCAGCTGCCTCAACTCGAGAAAATCAAGGAGGTTCTCCCCTCCAGGCGAGATGAGGCCCATTTCCGCTGAGGCGTCTCGAGGCTCATCACACTACCCTCTGGAACTTACAAAGGGTCCTTCAGACCCATGCTGC
>NW_017216724.1:0-13013 GCF_001704415.2 Capra hircus | reverse complement strand
TTTATATTTTTGATAAAACATGGAGATCAATGAGATATACACAAAAGTTTATGTAGTTTCGCAAACCCAGATTCTTTTCTGTATATCATTTTGTATACAAAAGGTCTCAGGTGATTTACATTATCTTCTGGCCAAGAGGCTTGTTAACACTTTTTGGGCTCTCTTCCTTAATGAATGTTAATTTTGTTTCCCCTGAAGTGTTTTTCTTTAATCTGCATCTCCTTAAAGCATTAAAGTTACATCTCTATAGAACAAAGGTGCAGTGGTTATAACAAAGAAGGTACTTAACTCAAAGATCTAATGTTGCTAATACCAGGTCTACTACTTGTTCTATATACCAACTATATCTAAAAATAAAGGATATGAAAATTTGGCAGCAAGCATTGACCCAAAAAATGAAACTTTTAATCAGTCCTATTCTAAAGATTTTGACTCCTCGGAAGCTCCTGCATTCCTAGGATGTTTTTAAGCTTCCTGTGCCCCCTGCGGTCAGGAGGCCTCAAACAATCACAAGCGCAGCTGTACGAGTCCTACAGGCAGGCTAGAAAGCCATCAGAGGGTTTTGGATTGAAACACTCTTTCAAATGCTGAAGACTAACGTCCTGAATTGATTTTTCCAGAAAAGGTCAGAAGAGTGAAAAAGCAGAGCACAAAAACCGGCAGATTTTTGTTGGGGTACATGCTTAAAAATTTCCAGAGGGGTCCCTGAAGTCTGAGCACGCCTTGCGTATGTCAGCTTCCTTCCTCATAACCTTGTCACGGGCGGCTTCCTCACACTGGCTCCCGGCAGTCTTAGGCCCTGGCGTCGACGGGAGAGGAATCCCGAGAGGCCCCCGAGCAACTCGCATGGGACTGGCCTTTCCTGAGGCCACCAGAGCGGGTCCCTGAGGTCCCCGTCGTAAGTCGAGAGCACCTGCGCAACTCGAGAAAATCCAGGAGGTTCTCCCCTCCAGGCGAGATGAGGCCCATTTCCACTGAGGCGTCTCGAGGCTAATCACACCTAACCTCTGGAACTTCCAAAGGGTCCTTCACACCCTTGCTGCTAACTCAAGAAGTTCCCCGACATACCCGTCTCCACACGAGAGGAAGCACGAGAGTCCGCCCTCATCAGATGAGCCCGGTTCCGTCTCCTAGCTCGAGAGGAGGGATCCTTCCCCTGCGTGGTCGGGAAAGAATTCCCGGCGTTTCCGTCGCATCTCAAGAGGAGGCGCTCTCCACAGGAAAGACGAGAGGAACTCCAGGGTCGTGCCACCATTCCCAGAGCCCCCAGATGTCTCAGTCCATTCCAGGGAAACCTGTTTTCCCTGCCACTGCCTCGACTTTCAAGCCGAGGATCGGACTCTCACCACGGTGGCACGTGGGACAGCCCTGTGGGAAAGCCTCGTGGGAAAGCCTCCTGGGAAAGCCTCGAGAGAAAGCCACAGATCCCTTGATCCCCGCGACGGGAAGTGTGACGCTGCTGCCTACAGTTCGTGAGGAAAGCGCACGTGCATGCGCCCACACGAGATGAGCACTGACTCCCCAGGAGAGACTCCAGAAGTACCCCAAGATCCATGTCAGCAGCTGGAGAGGAATCCTCAGGTTTAGCCCCGACTCAACACAAGGTCTTAGGCCCCGACATTGACGGGAGAGGAATCCCGAAAGCCCCCTTGCAACTCCCATGGGCACTGGCCTTTCCTGAGGCCACCAGAGCGGGTCCCTGAGGTCCCTTTCGTAACTCGAGAGACCCTGCCAACTCTAGAAAATCCAGGGAGGTTCTCTGCACCAGGCGAGATGAGGCCCATTTCCTCTGAGGCTTCTGGAGGCTCATCACACCCTAAACTCTGGAAATTCAAAAGGGTCCTTGCTGCAACTCAAGAAGTTCCCCGACATACCCGTCTCCACTCGAGAGGAAGCACGAGGGTCCCACCCACATCCAGAGGAACCCCGTTTCAGCCTGGTAGCTCGAGATGATGGATCCTATCCTTCTTAGTCAAGAAAGATTTTTCAGCGTTCCCGTGGCCTCTCAAGAGCAAGGGCTCTCAATAGGAAAGGCGAGAGGAACTCCAGGGTCGTGCCACCATTCCAAGAGTCCCCAGATATCTCAGTCCATTTCAGAGGAACCTGTTTTCCCTGCAATGCCTCGACTTTCACGCCTAGGATCCACTCACACCATGGTGGCACGTGGGACAGCCCTTGGGAAAGCCTCGTGGGAAAGCCACAGATCCCTTGATCCCCGCGAAGGGAAGCGTGATACATCTGCTACACTGTCCCTGAGTCACGGTCGTATGTTGAGAGCACCTGCCCCAACTCGAGAAAATCCAGGAGGTTCTCTGCTCCAGTCTAGATGAGGCCCATTTTCTCTGCGGCGTCTCGAGAATAATCACACCTAAACTCTGGAACTTTCAAAGGGTCCTACACACCCTTGCTACAACTCAGGAGGTTCCCCGATATACCCGTCTCCACTCCAGAGGAAGCACGATGGTCCGGCCTCCTCCAGAGGAGCTCCGTTTCCGCCTCCAATCTCGAGATGAGGGATCCTTCCCTGCTTCCTCGGGAAAGAATTCCCAACGTTTCCAATGCATCTCAAGAGGAGGCGCGCTGCACAGGAAAGGCGAGAGGAACTCATGGGTGGTGCCACCATTCCAAGTGCCCCCAGATGTCTCCGTCCATTCCAGAGGATCCTGTTTTCCCTGCACTGCTTCGACTTTCATGCCGAGGATAGGCTCACACCACAGTGGCACGTGGGAGAGCCTTGTGGGAAAGCCTCGTGGGACAGCCTCGAGGGAAAGCCACAGATCCCTTGATCCACGCGACGGGAAGCGTGACACTGCTGCTACAGCTCGGGAGGAAAGCGCACGTGCATGCCCCCACTCGAGACGAGGACTGACTCCCCTGGGGAGACTCCAGAAGTACCCCAAGATGCATGTCAGCCCTGGAGAGGAATCCTCAGGTTCCGGCCCGACTCTACACAAGGTCTTAGGCCCTGGCATCGATGGGAGAGGAACAGCGACAGGCCCTCTAGCAACTCGCATGGGGACTGGCCTTTCCTGAGGTCACCAGAGCGGGTCCATGAGGTCCCCGTCGTCATTCAAGAGCACCTGCCGCAACTCGGTAAAATCCAGGAGGTTCTCCCCTGCAGGCGAGATGAGGCCCGTTTCCACTGAGGTGTCTCGAGGCTAAGCACACTTGACCTCTGGAACTTCCAAAGAGTCTTTCACAGCCATGCTGCAACTCAAGAAATTCCCCGACATACCCGTCTCCACTCAAGAGGAGGCACGAGGGTCCCGGCCACATCCAGAGGAGCTACGTTTCTGGCTCGTAGCTCGAGGAGGACGGATCCTTTCCCTGCTTGGTCGGGGAAAGAATTCCCGGCATTCCCATCGCATCTCAAGAGGAGGCGCTCTCCAAAGGAAAGGGGAGAGGAACTGCAGGGTCGTGCCACCATTCCAAGACTCCCCCAGATATCTCAGTCCGTTCCACAGGAACCTGTTTTCCCTGCACTGCCTCGGCTTTCACGCCGGAGAATCGACTCACACCACCGTGACACGTGGGACAGCCCTGTGGGAAAGCCTCGTGGGAAATACTCGAGGGAAAGCCACAGATCCCTTGGTCCACGCAAGGGGAAGCATGACACTGCTGCCTACAGCATGGGAGGAAAGGGCACGCTCATGCCCCCACTCGAGACGTGGCCTGACTCCTTTGTGGAGACTCCAGAAGTACCCCAAAATCCATGTCAGCACTGGAGAGGAATCCTCAGGTACCGGACCGACTCCACACAAGGTCTTAGGCACCGGCATCGACGGGAGAGGAATCACGAGAGGCCCCTAGCAACACGCATGATAACTGGCTTTTCCTGTGGCCGCCAGAGCGGGTCCCTGAATCCCCGTCGTAACTCGAGAGCACCTGCCGCAACTCGAGAAAATCCAGGAGGTTCTCCGATCCAGGGGAGATGAGGCCCATTTCCGCTGTGGCGTCTCGAGGCTAATCACACCTAACCTCTGGAATAACAAAGGGTCCTTCACACCCTTGCTGCAACTCAAGAAGTTCCCCCACATGCCCGTCTCCACTCGAGAGGAAACACGAGAGTCCCACCAACATACAGAGGAGGCCCTGTTTCCACTTCCTAGCTCGAGAGGAGGGATCCTTTCCCTGCGTGATCGGTCAAGAACTCCCGGCGTTCCCGTCGCATCTCAAGAGGAGGCGCTCTCCACACGGAAAGACGAGAGGAACTCCAGGGTCGTGCCACCATACCCAGAGTCCACCATGTGTCTCAGTCCATTCCAGGGAAAACTGTTTTCCCTGCACTGCCTCGACTTTCAAGACGAGGATGGACTCACACCACTGTAGCACGTGGGACAGCCCTGTGGAAAAGCCTCGTGGGAAAGCCTCGAGGGAAAGCTTCGAGGGAAAGCCAGAGATCCCTTGATCCAAGCGAAGGGAAGAGTGACACAGCTGCCACAGATCGGGAGGAAAGCGCACGTGCACGGCCCCACTGGAGACGAGGACTTACTCTCTGGGGAGACTCCAGAATTACCCAGGAACCATGTCAGCACTGGAGAGGAATCCTCAGGTTATGTCACCATCTCCACACAAGGTCTTAGGCCCCGGCAGCGATGGGAGAGGAATTCCGAAAGGCCCCCGAGCAACTCGCATGGGGACTGGCCTTTCCTGAGGCCACCAGAGCGGGTCCCTGAGGGCCCCGTCGTAAGTCGAGGGCACCTGCCGCAACTCGAGAAAATCCAGGAGGTTCTCCCCTCTAAGCGAGATGATGCCCATTTCCACAGAGGCGTCTGGAGGTAATCACACCTAACCTCTGGAACTTCCAAAGGATCCTTCACACCCTTGCTGCAACTCAAGAAGTTCCCCGACATACCCGTCTCCACTCGAGAGGAAGCACGAGAGTCCGCCCACATGCAGAGGAGCCACGTTTCCGCCTCATTGGACGAGAGGAGGAATCCTTTCCCTGCGTGGTGGGAAAAGAATTCTCGGCATTCCCGTCCCATCTCAAGAGGACGCGCTCTCCACAGGAAAGACGAGAGGAACTCCAGGGTCGTGCCACCATTCCCAGAGTCTCCCAGATGTCTCAGTCCATTCCAGGGAAACCTGTTTTCCCTGCACTGCCTCGACTTTCAAGCCGAGGACCGACTCACACCACGGTGGTACGTGGGACAGCCCTGTGAGAAAGCCTCGTGGGAAAACCTCCTGGGAAAGCTCGAGGGAAATCCACAGATGCCTTGATCCACTCGAAGGGAAGAGTGAAAATGCTGCTACAGCTCGGGAGGAAAGCGCACGTGCATGCCCCCACTCGAGACGAAAACTGACTCCCCTGGGGAGACTCCAGAAGTACCCCAAGTTCCATGTCAGCACTGGAGAGGAATCCTCAGGTTCTGGCACCGACTCCACACAAGGTTTTAGGTCCCGACATCGACGGGAGAGGAATACTGAGAGGCCCCCGAACATCTCGCATGGGGACTGGCCTTTCCTGAAGCCACCAGAGTGGGTCCTGAGGTCCCCGTCGTAAGTCGAGAGCACCTGCCTCAACTCGAGAAAATCCAGGAGGTTCTCCCCTCCAGGCGAGATGAGGCCCATTTCCGCTGAGGCGTCTCGAGGCTAATACACACCTAACCTCTGGAACTTCCAAAGGGTCCTACACACCCTTGCTGCAACTCAAGAAGTTCCCGACATACCCGTCTCAACTCGAGAGGAAGCACGAAAGTCACGCCCACATGCCAGAACAGACCCGTTTCCGCCTCATTGAACGAGAGGAGGAATCATTTCCCTGCGTGTTGGGAAAGAATTCCTGGCATTCCCGTCCATCTCAAGAGGATGCGCTCTCCACAGGAAAGGCGAGAGGAACTCCAGGGTCGTGCCACCGATTCCCCGAGTCTCCCAGATGTCTCAGTCCATTCCAGGGAAACCTGTTTTCCCTGCACTGCCTCGACTTTCAAGTCGAGGATAGACTCACAACACGGTGGCACGTGGGACAGCCCTGTGGAGAAAGCCTCGTGGGAAAGCCTCTTGGGAAAGCCTCGAGGGAAATCCACAGATGCCTTGATCCACTCGAAGGGAAGCGTGAAAATGCTGCTACAGCTCGGGAGGAAAGCGCACGTGCATGCCCCCACTCGAGACGAGATCTGACTCCCCTGGGGGAGACTCCAGAAGTACCCCAAGATCCATGCCAGCCCTGGAGAGGATTCCTCAGGTTCTGCAACCGACTCCACACAAGGACTTAGGACCCAGGATCGATGGGAGAGGAATCCCGAGAGTCCCCCGAGCAACTCGCATGGGGACTGGTCTTTCCTGAGGCCACCAGAGCGGGTTCCTGAGGTCCCTGTCGTAAGTCGTGAGCACCTGCCTCAACTCGAGAAAATCCAGGATGTTCTCCCCTCCAGGTGAGATGAGGCCCATTTCCGCTGAGGCGTCTCGAGCTAATCACACCTAACCTCTGGAAATTCCAACGGGCCTTCACACGCTTGCTGCAACTCAAGAAGTTCCCCGACATACCCGTCTCCACTCGAGAGGAAGCACGAGAGTCCCGTGCACATCCAGGAGAGCCCCGTTTTCACCTCTTGCTCGAGAGGAGGGATCCTTTCCCTGCGTGGTTGGGAAAGAATTCCGGCATTCCCGTCGCATCTCAAGAGGAGGCGCTCTCCCCAGGAAAGGCGAGAGGAACTCCAGGGTCGTGCCACCATTCCCAGAGTCCCCCAGATGATCTCAGTGCATTCCAGGGAAACCTGTTTTCCCTGCACTGCCTCGACTTCCAAGCCGAGGATCGACTCACACCACGGTGGCACGTGGGACAGCCCTGTGGGAAAGCCTCGTGGGAAAGCCTCGTAGGATAGACTCGAGGGAAAGACACAGATCCCTTGATCCACGCGAAGGGAAGCGTGACACTGCTGCTACAGCTCGGGAGGAAAGCGCACGTGCATGCCCCACTCGAGACGAGGACTGACTCCCCTGGGGAGACTCCAGAGGTACCCCAAGAACCATGTCAGCACTGGAGAGGAATCCTCAGGTTCCGGCACCGACTCCACACAAGGTCTTAGTCCCCGGCATCGACGGGAGAGGAATCCCGAGAGGCCCCGAGCAACTCGCATGGGGACTGGCCTTTCCTGAAGGCCACCAGAGCGGGTCCCTGAAGTCCCCGTCGTAAGTCCGTAGCACCTGCCGCAACTCGAGAAAATCCAGGAGGTTCTCCCCTCCAGGCGAGATGAGGCCCATTTCTGCTGAGGCATATCGAGACTAATCACACCTAACCTCTGGAACTTCCAAAGGGTCCTTCACACCCTTGCTGCAACTCAAGAAGTTCCCCGACATAACCGTCTCTACAAGAGAGGAAGCACGAGAGTCCGCCCACATCCAGAGGAGCCCCGTTTTCGCCTCTTGCTCAGGAGGGATCCTTTCCCTGCGTGGTCGGGAAAGAATTCCAGGTGTTCCCGTCGCATCTCAAGAGGAGGCGCTCTCCACAGGAAAGGCGAGAGGAACTCCAGGGTCGTTCCACCATTCCCACAGTCCCCAAGATGTCTCAGTCCATTCCAGGGAAACCTGTTTTCCCTGCAGCTGCCTCGACTTTCAAGCCGAGGATCGACTCACACCATGGTGGCACGTGGGACAGCCCTGTGGGAAAGCCTCGTGGTCGGGAAAGCCACAGATCCCTTGATCCACGCGAAGGGAAGCGTGACACTGCTGCTACAGCTCGGGAGGAAAGCGCACGTGCATGCCCCCACTCGAGACGAGGACTGACTCCCCTGGGGAGACTCCAGAAGTACCCCAAGATCCATGTCAGCACTGGAGAGGAATCCTCAGCTTCCGCGACCGACTCCACACAAGGTCTTAGGCCGGGGTCCAGCCCCGGTGGATCCTGGGAATTCGAACGGGTGGACGGCGTTGGCGTGGAAAGACTTGTTTATTTATTAATGTAAGATTAGATTAGGAAACTATAGCGTAGTAAGAAGATTAAGTGGAGGAAGAGGGCTGAATAGCTTGGTTTACGCGGACGGCCAATAAATTTCCAGACAAGGAATTTGCACCACCTACGTTGGGCCACCGGCGCCCGCTTGAATATCTAAGGGTGCCTCGCCTTAAGTTCCCTTTCGTGCGGGTCTTAATAGCCAGGGCAAGTAAGTAGACCTGGCGAGCCTCCGCACTCCAGGTGGAAATTCAGCCTGAAGTTATAGTAAGGAGCAGAGAGAAGGAAAGGTAGAGAAGAAGAAGGAGAGAGAAAGACACGGGGGGAGCCAGAGTCCCAAGAAACCAGGCTGAGAGACTAGTTCGAGAAGCTGGTCTGAGAAACTGGTCCCCGGCCCCTGGCCTCCTCCTTTATTGTTCAGAAGGCCTTTTATACTTTTGATAAAACATGGAGATCAATGGATAACACAAAATTATGTAGTGTTCGCAACCCAGATTCATTCTGTATATCATTTTGTATACAAAAGGTCTCAGGTGATTTACGTTATCTTCTGGCCAAGAGGCTTGTTAACACTTTTTGGCTCTCTTCCTAAATGAATGTTAATTTTGTTTCCCCTGAAGTGTTTTTCTTTAATCTGCATCTCCTTAAAGCATTAAAATTACACCTCTATAGAACAAAGGTGCAGTGGGTTATAACAAAGAAGGTACTTAACTCAAAGATCTAATGTTGCTAATACCAGGTCTACTACTTGTTTTTCTATATACCAACTATATCTAAAAATAAAGGATATGAAAATTTGGCAGCAAGCATTGACCCAAAAAATGAAACTTTTAATCAGTCCTATTCTAAAGATTTTGACTCCTCGGAAGCTCCTGCATTCCTAGGAGGTTTTAAGCTTCCTGTGCCTCCTGCGGTCAGGAGGCCTCAAACAATCACAAGCGCAGCTGAACGAGTCCTACAGGCAGGCTAGAAAGCCATCAGAGGGTTTTTGGATTGAAACACTCTTTCAAATGCAGAAGACTAACGCCCTGAATTGACTTTTTCCAGAAAAGGTCAGAAGAGTGAAAAGCAGAGCACAAAAACTGGCAGATTTTTGTCGGCGTACATGCTTAAAAATTTCCAGAGTGGTCCCTGAAGTCTGAGCACGCCTTGCGTATGTCAGCTTCCTTCCTCATAACCTTGTCACGGGCGGGCTTTCTCACACTGGCTAACGGCAGTCTTAGGCCCCGGCATCGACGGGAGAGGAATCCCGAGAGGCCCCCGAGCAACTTGCATGCGGACTGGCCTTTCCTGAGGCCAGCAGAGCGGGTCCCTGAGGTCCCCGTCCTAAGTCGAGAGCACCTGCCGCAACTCGAGAAAATCCAGGAGGTTCTCCCCTCCAGGCGAGATGAGGCCCATTTCCGCTGAGGCGTCTCGAGGCTAATCACACCTAACCTCTGGAACTTCCAAAGGGTCCTTCACACCCTTCCTGCAACTCAAGAAGTTCCCCGACATACGCGTCTCCACTCGAGAGGAAGCACGAGAGTCCCGCCCACATCTAGAGGAGCCCCATTTCCGCCTCCTAGCTCGAGAGGAGGGATCCTTTCCCTGCGTGGTCGGGAAAGAATTCCCGGCTTTCCTGTCCCAACTCAAGAGGAGGCGCTCTCCACAGGAAAGGCGAGCGGAACTCCAGGGTCGTGCCACCATTCCAGAGTCCCCCAGATGTGTCAGTTCATTCCAGGGATACCTGTTTTCCCTGCATTGTCTCGACTTTCAAGCCGAGGATTGACTCACACCACGGTGGCACGTGGGACAGCCCTGTGGGAAAGCCTCGTGGGAAAGCCTCGTGGGAAAGCCTCGAGGGAAAGCCACTGATCCCTTGATCCACGCGAAGGAAAGCGCAACACTGCTGCTACAGCTAGGGAGGAAAGCGCACGTGCATGCCCCCACTCGAGACGAGGACTGATTCCCCTGGGGAGACTCCAGAAGTACCCCAAGATCCATGTCAGCACTGGAGAGGAATCCTCAGGTTCCGGAACCGACTCCACACAAGGTCTTAGGCCCCGGCATCGACGGTAGAGGAAACCCGAGAGGCCCCCGAGAGGCCCCCGAGCAACTCGTATGGGGACTGGCCTTTCATGAGGAAACCAGTGCGTGTCCCTGAGGTCCTCGTCGTAGGTCGTGAGCACCTGCCGCAACTGGAGAACATCCAGGAGGTTCTCCACTCCAGGCGAGATGAGGCCAATTTCCGCTGAGGAGTCTGGAGGCTAATCACACCTAAACTCTGGAACTTCCATAGGGTCATTCACACCCTTGCTGCAGCTCAAGAAGTTCCCCGACATACCCGTCTCCACTCGAGAGGAAGCACGAGAGTCCCGCCCACTTCCAGAGGAGCCCCGTTTCCACCTCCTAGCTCGAGAGGAGGGATCCTTTCCCTGCGTGGTCGGGAAAGAATTCCCGGCGTTCCCGTCGCATCTCAAGTGGAGGTGCTCTCCACAGGAAAGGCGAGAGGAACTCCAGGGTCGTGCCACCATTCCCAGAGTCCCCCAGATGTATCAGTCCATTCCAGGGAATCCTGTTTTCCCTGCACTGCCTCGACTTTCAAGCCGAGGATCGACTCACACCACGGTGGCACGTGGGACAGCCCTGTGGGAAAGCCTCCTGGGCAAGCCTCGAGGGAAAGCGACAGATCCCTTGATCCACGCGAAGGGAAGCGAGACACTGCTGCTACAGCTCGAGAGGAAATCGCACTTGCATGCCCCCCACTCGAGACGAGGACTGACTCCCCTGGGGAGACTCCAGAAGTACCCCAAGATCCATGTCAGCACTTAAGAGGAATCCTTAGGTTCCGGCACTGACTCCACACAAGGTCTTAGGCCCTAGCATCTACGGGAGAGGAATCCCGAGAAGGCCACAGAGCAACGAGCATGGGGACTGGCCTTTCCTGAGGCCACCAGAGCGGGTCCCTGAGGTCCCGGTCGTAAGTCGAGAGCACCTGCCGCAACTCGAGAATATCCATGAGGTTCTCCCACCCAGGCGAGATGAGGCCCATTTCTGCTGAGGCGTCTACAGGCTAATCACACCTAACCTCTGGAACTTCCAAAGGGTCCTTCACACCCTTGCTGCAACTCCAAGAAGTTCCCCGACATACCCGTCTTCCACTCGAGAGGAAGCACGAGAGTTCGGCCCACATCCAGAGGAGCCCCGTTTCCGTCTCCTAGCTCGAGAGGAGGGATCCTTTCCCTGTGTGTTCGGGAAAGAATTCCCGGCGTTCCTTTCGCATCTCAAGAGCAGGCGCTCTCCACAGGAAAGGCGAGAGGAACTCCAGGGTCGTGCCACCATTCCCCAGAGTCCCCCAGATGTTTCAGTCCATTCCAGGGAAACCTGTTTTCCCTGCACTGCCTCGACTTTCAAGCCGAGGATCAACTCACACCACGGTGGCATGTGGGACAGCCCTGTGGGAAAGCCTCGTGGAAAGCCTCGTGGGAAAGCCTCGAGGGAAAGCCTCGTGGGAAAGCCACAGATCCTTGATCCGCGAAGGGAAGCGTTACACTGCTGCTACAGCTCGGGAGGAAAGCGCACGTGCATGCCCCTCTCGAGACGAGGACTGACTCCCCTGGGGAGAGTCCAGAAGTACCCCAAGATCCATGTCAGCACTGGAGAGGAATCCTCAGGTTCCGGCACCGACTCCACACAAGGTCTTAGGCCCAGGTTTCGACGGGAGAGGAATCCCGAGAGGCCCCGAGCAACTCGCATGGGACTCGCCTTTCCTGAGGCCAACAGAGCGGGTCCCTGAGGTCCCCGTCGTAAGTCGAGAGCACCTGCCGCACCTCAAGAAAATCCAGGAGGTTCTCCCCTCCAGGCGAGATGAGGCCCATTTCTGCTGAGCGTCTCCAGGCTAATCACACCTAACCTCTGGAATTTCCAAAGGGTCCTTTACACCATATCTGCCACTCAAGAAGTTCCCGACATACCCGTCTCCACTCGAGAGAAAGCACGAGAGTCCCGCCCACATCCAGAAGAGCCCCGTTTCCGCCTCCTAGCTCGAGAGAGGGATCCTTTCCCTGCTGTTTGGGAATGAATTCCTGGCGTTGCGTCGCATCTCAAGAGGAGGCGTTCTCCACAGGAAACGCGAGAGGAACTCCAGGGTGGTGCCACCATTCCCAGAGTTCCCAAGATCTCTCAGTCCATTCCAGTTAAACCTGTTTCCCCTGCACTGCCTCGACTTTCCAGCGAGGATCGACATCGACACACACCAAGGTGGCACGTGGACAGCCCTGTGGGAAAGCCTCATGGGAAAGCCTCGTGGAAAGCTTCGAGGGAAAGCCACAGATGCCTTGATCCACGCGAAGGGAAGCATGACACGCCTGCTACAGCTCTGGAGGAAAGCGCACGGCATACCCCATTCGAGACGAGGACTGACTCCACTGGGGAGACTCCAGAAGTACCCCAAGATCCATGTCAGCACTGTAGAGGAATCCTCAGGTTCTGCCCCGACTCCACACAAGGTCTTAGGCCCCTGCATCGACGGGAGAGAAAACCCGAAAGGCTCCTAGCAACTCTCATGGGGACTGCCATTTACTGAGGCCTCCAGAGGGGGTCCCTGTGGTCCCCGTCGTAAGTCGAGAGCACCTGCCGCAAGTCGAGAAAATCCAGGAGGTTGTCCCCTCCAGGCGAGATGAGGCCCATTTCCGCTGAGGCGACTCGAGGCTAATCACACCTAACCTCTGGAACTTCCAAAGGTCCTTCACAGCCTTGCTGCAACTCAAGAAGTTCCCCCCACATACCCGTCTCCACTCAGAGGAAGCACGAGAGTCCCGCCCACATCCAGAGGAGCCCAGTTTCCGCCTCCTAGCTCGAGAGGGGATCATTTCCATTTCGTGGTCGGAAAGAATTCCCGCGTTCCCGTCGCATCTCAAGAGGAGGCGCTCTCCACAGGAAAGGCGAGAGGAACTCCAGGGTCGTGCCACCATTCCCAGAGTCCCCAAGATGTCTCAGTCCATTCCAGGGAAACCTGTTTTCCCTGCACTGCCTCGACTTTCAAGAGGATCGACATCGACTCACACCACGGTGGCACGTGGGACAGCCCTTTGGAAAGCCTCGAGGGAAAGGCACAGATCTCTTGACCCATGCGAAGAGAAGC
>NW_017216723.1:0-13013 GCF_001704415.2 Capra hircus | reverse complement strand
ATGGATCTTGGGGTACTTCTGGAGTCTCCCCAGGGGCGTCAGTCCTCGTCTCTCGAGTGGGGGCATGCACGAGCGATTTCCTCCCGAGCTGTAGCAGCAGTGTCCGCTTCCCTTCGCGTGATCAAGGGATCTGTGGCTTTCGCTCGAGGCTTTCCCACGAGGCTTTCCCACGAGGCTTTCCCACAGGGCTGTCCCACGTGCCACCATGGTGTGAGTCGATCCTCGGCTTGAAAGTCGAGGCAGTGCAAGGAAAACTGGTTTCCCTGGAATGGACTGAGTCATCTTGGGGACTCTGGGAATGGTGGCACGACCCTGCAGTTCCTCTCGCCTTTCCTCTGCAGAGCACCTCCTCTTGAGATGCGACGGGAACGCCGCGAATTCTTGACCGAACAGGCAGGGAAAGGATCCCTCCTCTCGAGCTAGGAGGCGGAAACGGGGCTCCTCTGTATGTGGGGTGACTCTCGTGCTTCCTCTCAAGTGGAGACGGGTATGTCGGGGAACTTCTTGAGGTGCAGCAAGGGTGTGAAGGAACCTTTGGAAGTTCAGAGGTTAGATGTGATTAGCCTCGAGACGCCTCAGCGAAATGGGCCTCATCTCGCCTGGAGGGGAGAACCTCCTGGATTTTCTCGAGTTGCGGCAGGTGCTCTCGACTTATGACGGGGACCTCAGGGACCCGCTCTGGTGGCCTCAGGAAAGGCCAGTCCCCACGCGAGTTGCGCGGGGCCTCTCGGGATTCCTCTCACGTCGATGCCGGGGCCTAAGACCTTGTGTGGAGTCGGTGCTGGAACCTGAGGAATCCTCTCCAGTGCTGACTTTGGATCTAGGGGTTCTTCTGGAGTCTCCTCAGGGGAGTCAGTCCTCGTCTCGAGTGGGGGCATCCACGTGCGCTTTCCTCCCGAGCTCTAGCAACAGAGTCACGCTTCCCTTCACGTGGATCAAGGGATCTGTGGCTTTCCCTCGAGGCTTTCCCACGAGGCTTTCCCTTTCCCACAGGGCTGTCCACGTGCCACCGTGGTGTGAGTCGATCCTCGGCTTGAAAGTCGAGGCAGTGCAGGGAAAACAGGTTTCCCTGGAATGGACTGAGACATCTGGGGGACCTGGGAATGGTGGCACGACCCTGGAGTTCCTCTCACCTTTCCTGTGGAGAATGTCTCCTCTTGAGATGCGACGGGAACGCCGAATTCTTTCCCAACACGCAGGGAAAGGATCCGTCCTCTCGAGCTATGAGGCGGAAACGGGGCTCCTCTAGATGTGGGCGGGACTCTAGTGCTTCCTCTCGAGTGGAGACGAGTATGTCGGGGAACTTCTTGAGTTATAACAAGGGTGTGAAGGACCCTTTGGAAGTTCCAGAGGTTAGGTTTGATTAGCCTTGAGACGCCTCAGCGGAAATGGGCCTCATCTCGCCTGGAGGGGAGAACCTCCTGGAGTTTTTAGAGTTGCGGCAGGTGCTCTCGACTTACGACGGGGACCTCAGGGACCCGCTCTGGTGGCCTCCGGAAAGGCCAGTCCTCATGTGAGCTGCTATTGGGCCTCTCGGGATTCCTCTCCCGTCGATGCCGGGGCCTAAGACCTTGTGTGGAGTCGATGCTGGAACCTGAGGATTCCTCTCCAGTGCTGACATGGATCTTGGGGTACTTCTGGAGTCTCCCCAGGGAGTCAGTCCTCGTCTCGAGTGGGGGAAAACACGGAAGCTTTTCTCCCGAGCTGTAGCAGCAGTGTCACGCTTCCCTTCGCGTGAATCAAGTTATCAGGGGCTTTCCCTCGAGGCTTTCCCACGAGGCTTTCCCAAAGGGCTGTCCCACGTGCCACCGTGGTGTGAGTCGATCCTCGGCTTGAAAGTCGAGCAGTGCAGGGAAAACAGGTTTCCCTGGAATGGACTGAGGCATCTGGGGGACTCTGGGAATGGTGGCAGGACCCTGGGGTTCCTCTCGCCTTTGCTGTGCAGAGTGCATCCTCTTGAGATGTGACGGGAACGCCGGGATTCTTTCCCGACCACGCAGGGAAAGGATCCCTCCTCTCGAGCTAGGAGGCGGAAACGGGGCTCCTTTGGATGTGGGCAAAACTCTATTGCTTCCTCTCGAGGGGAGACGGGTATGTCGGGGAACTTCTTGAGTTGCAGCAAGGGTGTGAAGGACCCTTTGGAAGTTCCAGTGATTAGCTGCGATTAGCCTCGAGACGCCTCAGCAGAAATGGGCATCATCTCGCCTGGAGGGGAGAACCTCCTGGATTTTCTCGAGTTTCGACAGGTGCTCTCGACTTACGACGGGGACCTCAGGGACCCGCACTTGTGGCCTCAGGAAAGGCCAGTCCCCGTGCGAGTTGCTCGGGGCCTCTCGGCATTCCTCTCCCGTTGATGCCAGGGCTTAAGACCTTGCGTGGAGTCGGTGTCGGAACATGAGGATTCCTCTCCAGTGCTGAGATGGATCTTGGGGTACATCTGGAGTCTCCCAAAGGGAGTCAGTCCTCGTCTCGAGTGGGGGTATGCACGTTCGCTTTCCTCCCGAGCTGTAGCAACAGTGTCACTCTTCCCTTCGCGTGCATCAAGGGATCTGTGGCTTTCCCTCGAGGCTTTCCCCCGAGGCTTTCCCACGAGGCTTTCCCACAGGGCTGTCCCTCGTGCCACCGTGGTGTGAGTCGATCCTCGGCTTGAAAGTCGAGGCAGTGCAGGGAAAACAGGTTTCCCTGGAATGGACTGAGACATCTGGGGGACTCAGGGAATGGTGGTACGACCCTGTAGTTCCTCTCGCCTTTCCTGAGGAGAGCGCCTCCCCCTTGAGATGCGACGGGAACGCGGGGAATTCTTTCCTGACCACCCAGGGAAAGGATCCCTCCTCTCGAACTAGGATGCGGAAACGGGGCTCCTATGGATGTTGGCGGGACTCTCGTGCTTCCTCTCGAGTGGAGACGGCTATGTCGGGGAACTTCTAGAGTTGCAGCAAGGGTGTGATGCACCCTTTGGAAGTTCCAGAGGATACATGGATTAGCCTCGAGACGCTTCAGCGGAAATGGGCCTCATCTCGCCTGGAGGGGAGTACCTCCTGGATTTCTCGAGTTGCGGCAGGTGCTCTCGACTTACTACGGGAACCTCAGGGATCCGCTCTGGTGGCCTCAGGAAATCCAGTCCCCATGCGAGTTGCTCGGGGGCCTCTCGGGATTCCTCTCCCGTCAATGTCGGTACCTAAGACCTTGTGTGGAGTCGGTGCCGGAACCTGAGGATTCCTCTCCAGTGCTGACATGGACCTTGGGGTACTTATGGGGTCTCCCCAGGGGAGTCAGTCCTCGTCTCGAGTGGGGGCATGCACGTGCGCTTTCCTCCCGAGCTGTAGCAGCAGTGTCACGCTTCCCTTCGCGAGGATCTAGGGATCTGTGGCTTTCTCTCGAGGCTTTCCCACCAGGCTTTCCAACGAGGCTTTCCCACAGGGCTGTCCCACGTGGCACCGTTTAGTGAGTCGATCCTCGGCTTGAAAGTCGAGGTAGGGCAGGGAAAACAGGTTTCCCTGGAATGGACTGAGAATTCTGGGGGACTCTGCTGGAGGTCCTCTCGCCTCTCCTGTGGAGAGCGCCTCCTCTTCAGAAGCGACGGGAACGCCGGGAATTCTTGAATGGCCACGCAGGGAAAGGATCCCTCCTCTCGAGCTATGAGGTGGAAACGGGCCTCCTCTGGATGTGGGCGGGACTCTCGTGCTTATTCTCGAGTGGAGACGGGTATGTCGGGTAACTTCTTGAGTTGCAGCAAGGTTGTGAAGGACCGTTTGGAAGTTCCAGAGGTTAGGTGTGATTAGCCTCGAGACGCCTCATGGGAAACGGGCGTCATCTCGCCTGGAGGGGTGAACCTCCTGGATTTTCTCGAGTTGCGGCAGGTGCTCTCGACTTACGACGAGGACCTCAGGGACCCGCTCTGGTGGCCTCAGGAAAGGCCAGTCACCATGCGAGTTGCTCAGGGACCGGTCGGGATTTCTCTCCCGTCGATGCCAGGGCCTAAGACCGTGAGTGGAGTAGGTGCCCCAACCGGAGGATTCCTCATCTATTTGACATGGATCTTGGGGTACTTCTGGAGTCTCCTCAGCGGAGTCAGTCCTCGTATCGAGTGGGGGCATGCACGTGCTCTTTCCTACCGAGCTGTAGCAGCAGTGTCCCGCTTCCCTTCGCGAGGATCACGGGATCTGTGGGTTTCCCTCGAGGCTTTCCCACAGGGCTGTCCCACGTGCCACCGTGGTGTGAGTCTATCCTCGGCTTGAAAGTCGAGGCCAGTGCAGGGAAAACAGGTTTCCCTGGAATGGACTGAGACATCTGGGGGACTCTGGAAATGGTGGCACGACCCTGGAGTTCCTCTCGCCTTTCCTGTGGAGAACGCCTCCTCTTGAGATGCGACGGGAACGCCGGGAATTCTTTCCCGAACAGGCAGTGAAAGGATCCCTCCTCAAGATCTAGGAGGCGGAAACGGGGCTCCGCTGGATGTGAGCGGGACTCTCGTGCTTCCTCTCAAGTGGAGACGGGTATGTCGGGGAACTTATTGAGTTGCAGCAAGGGTGTCAATGACCTTTGGAAGTTCCAGAAGTTAGGTGTGATTAGCCTCGAGACACCTCAGCAGAAATGGGCCTAATCTCGCCTGGAGGGGAAAAACCTCCTGGATTTTCCCGAGTTGTGGTAGGTGCTCTCATCTTACGACGGGGACAACCGGGACCCGCTCTGGTGGCCTCAGGAAAGGCCAGTCCCCATGCGAGTTGCTCGGGGGCCTCTCGGGATTTCCACTTCCGTCATTGCCGGGATCTAGGTCCCTGTCTGGAGTCCGTGCCGGAATCTGAGGATTCCTCTCCACGGCTGACATGGATCTTGGGTACTTCTGGAGTCTCCCCAGGGGAGTCAGTCCTCGTCTCGAGTGGGGGCATGCACATGCGCTTTCCTCCCGAATGTAGCAGCAGTGTCGAGCTTCCCTTCGCGTGGATCAATGGATCTGTTGCTTTCCCTCGAGGCTTTCCCACGAGGCTTTCGCACAGGGCTGCCCACCTGCCACCATGGTGTGAGTCGATCCTCTGCTTGAAAGTCGAGGCAATGCAGGGAAATCAGTTTTCCCTGGAATGAAATGAGACATCTGGGGGAGTCTGGGAATGGTGGCACGACCCTGGAGTTCCTCTCGCCTTTCCTGTGGAGAGCGCCTCCTCTTGAGATGCGACAGGATCACCGGTAATTCTTTCCCGTCCACCCAGGGATTGGATCCTTCCTCTCGAGCTAGGAGGCGGAAATGGGGCTCCTCTGGATGTGGGCGGGACTTTCGTGCTTCCTCTCGAGTGGAGACGGGTATGTTGGGGAACTTCTTTAGTTGCAGCAAGGGTGTGAAGCATCCTTTGGAAGTTCCAGAGTTTAGGTGTGATTAGCCACGAGACGCCTCAGAGGATATGGGCCTAATCTCGCCTGGAGAGGAGAACCTCCTGGATTTTACCCAGTTGCGGCAGGTGCTCTCGAGTTACGACGGGTCCTCAGGGACCCCTCTGGTGGCCTCAGGAAAGGCCAGTCCCCATGCGAGTTACCAGGGGGCCTCTAGGGATTCCTCTCCCATCGATGCCGGTGCCTAAGACCTTGTGTGGAGTCGGGGCCAGACCCTGAGGATGCCTCTCCAGTGCTGACATGAATCTTTCCGTACTTCTGGAGTCTCACCAGGGAAGTCAGTCCTCATCTCCCGTGAGGGCATGCAGCTGCCATTTCCTTGCGAACTGCAACAGCAGTGTCACGCTTGCCGACGTGTGGATCAAGGGATCTGTCGCTTTTCCATTGAGGCTTTCCCACGAGGCTTTCCAACAGGGCTGTCCCACGTGCCACGGTGGTGTGAGTCGATCCTCGGCGTGAAAGTTGAGGCAGTGCAGGGAAAACAGGTTCTTCTGGAATGATCTTAGACATCTGGGGGACTCTTGGAATGCTGACAAGGCCCTGGAGTTCCTCTCGTCTTTCCTGTTGAGAGCGCCTCCTCTTGAGATGCGACGGAAAGGCCGGGAATTCTTTCCCGACGACGAAGGGAAAGGATCCCTCTTCTCGAGCTACGAGGCGGAAACGGGGCTCCGCTGGATGTGGGCGGGACCCTCGTCCTTCCTCTCGAGGGGAGATCGGTATGTCGGAGAACTTCTTGACTTGCAGCCAGGGTGTGAAGGACCCTTTCGAAGTTCCAGAGATTAGGTGTGATTAGCCTCGAGACGCCTCAGCGGAAATGGGCCTCATCTCGCCTGGAGTGGAGAACCTCCTGGATTTTCTCTAGTTGCGGCAGGTGCTCTCGAGTTACGACGGAGACCTCAGGGACCCGCTCTGGTGACCTCAGGAAAGGCCAGTCCCCATGCGAGGTGCTAGGGGGGCCTCTCAGGATTCCTCTCCCGTCGATGCCGGGGCCTAAGACCTTGTGTGGAGTCGGGACCAGAACCTGAGGATTCCTCTCCAGTGCTGACATGGATCTTGGCGTACTTCTGGAGTCTCCCAAGTGGCGTCAGTCCTCGTCTCGAGTGGGGTCATGCACGTGCGCTTTCCTCCCGAGCGGTAGCAGCAGTTTCATGCTTCCCTTCTCGTGGATCAAGGAATCTGTGGCTTTCCCTGGAGTCTTTCCCATGAGGCTTTCCCACAGGGCTATTCCACTTGCCACCATGGTGTGAGTCGATCCTCGGCGTGAAAGTCGAAACCAGTGCAGAGAAAACAGGAACCTCCTTCCCCACAGTAGGGGGTACACTGTCCCCTTGGGCGGGTATCTCCAGGGCACTCGCGCTGGGGGTTTGCCCGCGGAGGTGCAGGCCTCAGGCTCCACGTGAGAAAAGCCCCAAATGGCATTAGCTGCCAGTCCAGATGCTGGCCCCTCAGGTCTCTGGCCGGAGCCTTGGGCTCCAGGCAACTCAAAGCCCTCGGGGTGGCACTCTGTGACTGCTGTAGGGAAAGGACGCCAAGAGCCCACGGAGGAGTTGGGAGGGGGCATGTGGGAAACGGAGGCGAGGACAGCGTGGGATCTAGGTGGAGGCGCTGGAGAGAGCGTCTGGTGTCCCGGAATGCCTTGGAGGAGCCAGCGGGGGACAGTCGAGGACCAGGGACCTGTGGAATGTGAAAAGGCGGGAAATCCCAGAGCAAGGCAGGCTGGGAAAGGGGGCGTTGGTGGCCAATTCAAAGGGACCTTGGGGCGTTTCCTGGGCGGTGAACTCCCTTGGCACTGCTGAGGGCCCCTGATTGATCCACCCGGGGTTGATCCCACCCCCCGCTGCGAGGGAGGGCCACAAACCAAAGTGCGAGAACTGCCCGCCCAGCCCGACGGGGATCTTGGCGGTCCAGGGCTCAGCCGTGCCCGGGAAATGCCCACTCGCTCCACCGGACTCCGTCCAGGGTCTCTGCTTGGAAAGAGGCCGGGGCGGCCCCCTCCATCAACCCACCCAAACCCTATTGACGTCAATGGTGGCGGAGACGCCTCCCGTTCTCCAGAGTCCTAAGCTGCTGGGTCCCCGCCCACTCGGCCAGCAGTCTGCAGCGTGCCCGTGTGCCTCTCCCACCATGGCTTCGTCCGGCTCCTCCAGCACCTCAAGCGGTATGTTTGCCCTCGGTCCCTGTGGTCGGATCACATCTCAGGGGATTTGCGGGTGGCCTGGGCAAGGGCTCTCAGCCAATGTGTTGACCCCCCTCCCACCGAGAACGGCTGGGACCCATCGGCCAGGCCCGGGGTTCCGAGGCGTCAGGTGTGCCCAAATTCGGAGGGCGTGGCATCGTTCGTTCATCTTGCTCCTTTGGCACACACATGGCTTCTCCGTTCTCTTTTCTGGGAAGACAGTGCTGTTTCAGGGGGCGTGCTGCGGGGGGCGGGGGCCGGGTTGCGGGGTGGTGGGAGCAGGTGCTGTGCTGGGATGAGGCCCTTTATCCTCACATCTTCCTGTGGGAATGGGAGTCGGGGAGCTCTGTGGCCTTGCTGCCTTCAGTGGCTTCCTCTGCACAGGGCCTAGTGGCTTCTGCCTTTTGTCAGGCGTTACAGGGGTTTGGGCTTCGCTTTGGTGGCCTTGGCCTTTGCCTTGGCCTGGGCCTTGGCCTTACCCTTGCCCTTGCCTTGGTCTTGGGCTTGGCCCTTGCCCTGCCTCTTGAACTTGAACTTGACCTTGACCTTGACCTTGAACTTGGACTTTGAACTTGAAATTGGCCTTGACCTTGACCTTGAACTTGAACTTGACCTTGACCTTGACCTTGAACTTGAACTTCAACTTGAACTTGACCTTGAACTTGAACTTGACTTTGAAACTTGAACTTGAACTTGAACTTGACCTTGACCTTGTACTTGAACTTGAAGTTGACATTGAACTTGAACTTGACCTTGTCCTTGACCTTGAACTTGAACTTGACCTTGACCTTGAGCTTGAACTTGACCTTGACCTTGAGCTTGAACTTGAACTTGACCTTGACCTTGAACTTCAACTTGAACTTGACCTTGACCTTGAACTTCAACTTGACCTTGAACCTTGAACTTGACCTTGACCTTGAGCCTTGACCTTGACTTGAACTTGACCTTGACCTTGACCTTGAACTTGAACTTCAACTTGAACTTGACCTTGACCTTGAACTTCAACTTGAACTTGACCTTGACCTTGAACTTGAACTTGACCTTGACCTTGACCTTGACGTTGAACTTGAACTTGACTTTGAACTTGAACTTGAACTTACCTTGACCTTGAACTTGACCCTGAATTTGACCTTGACCTTGAACTTGAAGTTGACCTTGAACTTGAACTTGACCTTGAACTTGACCTTGAACTTGACCTTGAACTTGAACTTGACCAACAACGGGAGACCTCGAGATTTGCTCAGAGCACCGGAGGTCCAGAAGCAGGGCCCTGTATCTCCCCTTCCCTTTGTGATCATTGCAAAGACATTCCTAGCTGACAGCGGGAGTGCCCCTGAAGAAGCAAGCAGTGGGAGTGTGTTTGACACGACTGTGTGCCTTCCTGGCCTCATCTCCACAAGGGGCCTTTCCTCTCGAATAGGCCCCATGTCCCCTTGGGGAGGGTGTCATGCCTCTTTTCTCCTCACTGCCAAAGGGTGGAGCCAAGCTCGCTCTGTCAGAGGTACAAAAACAGCAATTGAATGGATTTTCAAGCTCTTGCTAGGCTGCACCCTTTCAGGGCCCACTTTACTGAAACAGGTGCTCTGTGGCCCCTGGTTGGGTATGCAGGTTCACAAACAGGGTGAGATCCTGTCCAAGCCAAGAATTTTCCTGAAAGACCTAGGCTCACTAGAGCTCTCCTCCAGAGCAAAGGGGATAGAGGAGATGTATGGAGGAGTCTTTGCCTTTCCCTGTGAGTGTGGGGCTAGTCCCTACGGCCCCAAGCTCAGGGATAACTGCCTCTAAGAAAGGAATGCAAGAAGCGCTATTCTTGGAGGTTGGGACAGGGAGTTCGCAGCATGTGGGGAAAGAAAGACTTCTTCGGGGAAGAAGAGGCAACCACCGGGGGTGTGTTTGCAAGCCTCTATTTGGAAGGAACAGGTTTGCTTATACAACTCAAGACCTCCAGATCTGCTCAGAGGACTGAAGTTCCAGAGACAGGGCCATGTATCTCCCCTTCCCTTTGAGATCCTTGCAAAGACATTCCTAGCAGATCGTGGGAGTGCCCCATGAAGAAGCAAGCAGCGGGAGTGTGCTTGACATCACTGGCTGCCTACCTGGGCTCAGCTCCTCAAGGGCCTTTCTCTCCTGGTAGGCCCTATGTCCCCTTTGGGAGAGGGTGGTGCCCTCTTCCCTCCACACTGCAAAGGGTGGAGGTGGAGCAAACTCGTTCTCTCCGAGGTTAAAAAAAAAGACAAATTGGATGGATTTTTAAGCTCTTGCTATGCTGCACCCCTCCAGGACCCACTCGAGCAAAACAGGTGCCTGTGGCCCCTAGGTCGGGTATGCAGGTTCACACACCGGGTGTGATCCCATCCAAAGCCAAGAATTTTCCTGACAGACCTAGGCCTCACTAGAGCTCTCCTCCAGAGGAAAGGGGACAGAAAAGACGTGTGTGTGGAGGTGGCTCTGCCTTTCCAGGTCGCAATCTCAGGGATAACTGTCCCTAAGAAAGAACTGCTGCTGCTGCTGCTGCTAAGTTGCTTCAGTCGTGTTCGACTCTGTGCGACGCCATAGACGGTAGCCCACTAGGCTCCCCCGTCCCTGGGATTCTCCAGGCAAGAACAGTAAGTGGGTTGCCATTGCCTTCTCCAATGCATGAAAGTGAAAATGAAAAGTGCAGTCGCTCAGTCGTGTCCGACCCTCAGCGACCCACGGACTGCAGCCTACCAGGCTTCTCCGTCCATAGGATTTTCTGAAAGGAACTGCAAGACGCGCTTTTCCTGGAGGCTGGGAAAGGGAGTTTCGCAGGATGTGGGGAAAGAGATCCTCCTTCGAGGAAGAATAGGCGGCCACTTGTTTTGTGTTGCAAACCTCTATTTGGAAGGAACAGGTTAGCTTATACAAAGGGAGACCTCCAGATCTGCTCAGAGGACCGAAGTTGCAGAGGCAGGTCGGTGTTAATTTCCCTTCATTTTGCGATCCTTGCAAAGACATTCCTTGCTGATAGATATTCAGCAAGGGCCTTTGAGACTGTTGTTTTCTTTCCTAGGTTCAAAGATTCCTTCAGTTCCTAATATAGATATCCTAGAAATTATCTGACATCCCGTGAAAATCTGATATGTCCTGGTCAAATGCTGTCAGTTATAATTCCAGTTATCATATTAAAGCATTTCAAGTCGCAGCAGTGACCAGATTACATTGTCAATTTCTATTTAATCAGGTTTTAACCATGTCTTCTATGATTTCACACTGATGCCTTTGCAGAAATACTGCTACTTCAAGATATATGGAATATACTTTTTTTAAGCTTACCGATAATTTGTTTGTTTGTTTGTTTGTCTTCTGGTAAGCTGGTACCAGATGGAATTTAGTCTCCTCTCTAGGTTAAGAGAACAAAGTTTTCTTAGAAATGCAATTTTTGATAACAGACTATGAGTTTCTTTACCTTTCATTGATTTATAATTGTTTTCATCATCTGTTTTTTTTACTTCGGTAAAGTAAATAAGCCTTATTTCAAGATTTTGGTACATGTAGGATGGACTAAGCTTTCCCCACTCTTGCAAGTTCCTTAACCCTTCAGATTCTTCTCGTGGGGCAAAGATCTCACTTTCCTCCAGAGGGACAATCCAAGCTTTTTTATTAGTTGATCTGCCCCTGACATCAGAGTCAATTTGAGCATGAGTTGGCCTATAATTTAGGCATGAAACTATGACTACATAAAGAAAAGGTGACTTTATGATTCAGGGATGGCCATGATATGCCTTGCACTTCAGAGAAAATGGGTTAAAATGATTTTTTTTTCTTCAAAACTGCACAGCCAGTTCTTTCAGCATATGCAATTGAAAACATCTAGTCATTAGGTCAGTTTTCATTCCAATCCCAAAGAAAGGCAATGACAAAGAATATTCAAGCTGCTGCACAATTGCACTCATCTCACACACTAGTAAGTAATGCTCAAAATTCTCCAAGTTCACATGAACTGTGAACTTCCAAATGTTCAAGAGGGATTTAAAAATGCAGAGAAACCAGAGATCAAACTGCCAACATCCACTGGATCATTGAAAAAGCAAGAGAGTTCCAGAAAAAAAGACATCTATTTCTGCTTTATTGACTATGCCAAAGCCTTTGACTGTGTGGATCACAATAAACTGGGAAAAATTCTGAAAGAGATGGGAATACCAGACCACCTGACTTGTCTCTTGAGAAACCTGTATGCAGGTCAGGAAGAAACAGTTCGAACTGGACATGGAACAACAGACTGGTTCTAAATAGGAAAAGGAATATGTCAAGGCAGTGTATTGTCACCCTGCTTATTTAACTTATATGCAGAGTACATCATGAGAAACACTGGGCTGGAGGAAGCAACACGCTGGAATCCAGATTGCTGGAGAAATATCAATAGTCTCAGATATGCAGATGACACCACCCTTATGGCAGAAAGTGAAGAAGAACTAAAGAGTCTCCTGATGAAAGTGAAAGAGGAGAGTGAAAAAGTTAGCTTAAAGCTCAGCATTCAGAAAACTAAAATCATTGCATCCAGTCTCATCACTTCATGGCAAATAGATGGGAAAACATTGGAAACAGCAGCAGACTATTTTGGGGGGCTTGGAAATCACTGCAGGTGATGGCTGCCTCCATGAACTTAAAACATATTTATGACTTGGAAGAAAAGTGATGACCAAACTAGACAGCATATTAAAAAGCCGAGACGTTGCTTTGCCAACAAAGATCCATCCAGTCAAGGCTACGGTTTTTCCATATGTCATGGATGGATATGAAAGATGTACTATAAAAGAAAGTGACAGCTGAAAATTAGATGCTTTTGAACTGTGGTGTTGAAGAAGATGCTTGTAGGTCGCTTAGACTACAAGGAGACGCAACCACTCCATCCTAAAGGAAATCAGGTCTGAATATACATTGGAAGGACTAATACTGAACCTGAAAACTCCAATACTTTGGCCACTTGATGTGAAGAGCTGACTCACTTGGAAGTTGCTTTGATTTGCCTGTGAGTGTGGGAGCCCTCCCTGGGCAAAGGGCCTCAGGGGTCATTGCCACTGAAATCACGACCTCCAAGCAAGCGCATTCCAGCTGTGTGACATTCAGGAAGCAGGAGACTGGGAAAACTATCTTCCTTAGAGGAAGGAAAGTCATCCACAGAGAGTGTGTTTTCAGGCCTCTCTTGCAGCAAGTGTTTTTGCTTCTCAGACATCAGAGCTGCAGGCTTGCTCTGAGGGCCTCAATTGCAGAGTCAGGGCTGTGTGTCTCACTGCACTTTCCAAGCATTGCAGACACATTCCTAGGTTGGAGCAGTGCTTCCCATGAGAAAGAAGCCTCGGGAGTGTGTCTGAGCGGGCTGAGTGCCATGCTAGGGTCACCTAGTCGAGGGCACCTTGCACATCCAATGGGCCCAGGCGAGTAGCTATGGACCGGCCCTTCGGTTGAGATATCCCAAAGCAGGGAACAAAGC
>NW_017216722.1:0-13013 GCF_001704415.2 Capra hircus | reverse complement strand
ACCCCGGGCCTGGCCGATGGGCCAATGGGAGGGGGGGTGGGAGGGGGGTCAAACACATTGGCCGAGAGCCCTTGCCCAGGCCACCCGCAAATCCCCTGAGATGTGATCCGACCACAGGGACCGAGGGCAAACGTACCGCTTGAGGTGCTGGAGGAGCCAGACGAAGCCATGGTGGAGAGGCACACGGGCACGCTGCAGACTGCTGGCCGAGTGGGCGGGGACCCAGCAGCTCAGGACTCTGGAGAACGGGAGGCGTCTCCGCCACCATTGACGTCAATAGGTTTGGGTGGGTAGATGGAGGGGGCCGCCCCTGGCCTCTTTCCAAGCAGAGACCCTGGACGGAGTCCCGTGGAGCGAGTGGGCTTTTCCGGGCACGGCTGTGCCCTGGACCGCCAAGATCCCCGTTGGGGTGGGCGGGCAGTTCGGGGGGCTTTGGTTTGTGGCCCTCCCTCGCAGCGGGGATGGGTTCAACCCGAGTGGATCAATCAGGGGCCCTCAGCAGTGCCAAGGGAACTCACCGCCCAGGAAACGCCCCTAGGTCCCTTTGAATTGGCCACCAACGCCCCTTTCCCAGCCTGCCTTGCTCTGAGATTTCCCGCCTTTTCACATTCCACAGGTCCCTGGTCCTCGACTGTCCCCCGCTGGCTCCTCCTAGGCATTCCGGGACACCAGACGCTCTCTCCAGCGCCTCCACCTAGATCCCTCGCTGTCCTCGCCTCCGTTTCCCCATGCCCCCTCCCCAACTCCTCCGTGGGCTCTTGGCATCCTTTCCCTACAGCAGTCCCAGAGTGCCACCGCCGAGGGCTTTGAGTTGCCTGGAGCCTAAGGCTCCGGCCAGAGACCTGAGGGGCCAGCGTCTGGACTGGCAGCTAATGCCATTTGGGGCTTTTCTCACGTGGAGCCTGAGGCCCGCACCTCCGCGGGCAACCCCCAGCGCGAGTGCCCTGGAGATACCCGCCCAAGGGGACAGTGTATCCCCTACTGTGGGGAAGGAGGTTCCTGTTTTCCCTGCACTGGTTCGACTTTCACGCCGAGGATCGACTCACACCATGGTGGCAAGTGGAATAGCCCTGTGGGAAAGCCTCATGGGAAAGACTCCAGGGAAAGCCACAGATTCCTTGATCCACGAGAAGGGAAGCGTGACACTGCTGCTACCGCTCGGGAGGAAAGCGCACGTACATGACCCCACTCGAGCCGAGGACTGACGCAAGCTTGGGAGACTCCAGAAGTACGCCAAGATCCATGTCAGTACTGGAGAGGAATCCTCAGGTTCCGGTCCCGACTCCACACAAGGTCTTAGGCCCAGCATCGACGGGAGAGGAATCCTGAGAGGCCCCCTAGCACCTCGCATGGGGACTGGCCTTTCCTGAGGTCACCAGAGCGGGTCCCTGAGGTCTCCGTCGTAACTCGAGAGCACCTGCCGCAACTCGAGAAAATCCAGGAGGTTCTCCCCTCCAGGCGAGATGAGGCCGATTTCCGCTGAGGCGTCTCAAGGCTAATCACACCTAACCTCTGGAACTTCCAAAGGGTCCTTCACACCCTTGCTGCAAGTCAAGAAGTTCTCCGACATACCCATATCCACTCGAGAGGAAGGACGAGGTTCCCGCCCATATCCAGCGGAGCCCCGTTTCCGCCTCGTAGCTCGAGAAGAGGGATCCTTTCCCTTCGTCGTCGGGAAAGAATTCCCGGCCTTCCCGTCGCATCTCAAGAGGAGGCGCTCTCAACAGGAAAGACGAGAGGAACTCCAGGGCCTTGCCAGCATTCCAAGAGTCCCCCAGATGTCTAAGTCCATTCCAGAAGAAACTGTTTTCCCTGCACTGCCTCGACGTTCACGCCGAGGATCGACTCACACCACCGTGGCACGTGGGACAGCCCTGTTGGAAAGCCTCGTGGGAAAGCCTCAATGGAAAGCGACAGATCCCTTGATCCACACGTCGGCAAGCGTGACACTGCTGCTGCAGGTCGTGAGGAAATGGCAGGTGCATGCCCCCACACGAGATGAAGACTGACTCCCCTGGTGAGACTCCAGAAGTACGGAAAGATTCATGTCAGCACTGGAGAGGCATCCTCAGGGTCTGGCCCCGACTCCACACAAGGTCTTAGGCACCGGCATCGATGGGAGAGGAATCCCTAGAGGCCCCTGGTAACTCGCATGGGGACTGGCCTTTCCTGAGGCCACCAGAGCGGGTCCCTGAGGACCCGTCATAACTCGAGAGAACCTGCCGCAACTGGGTAAAATCCAGGAGGTTCTCCCCTCCAGGCGGGATGAGGCCCATTTCCTCTGAGGTGTCTGGAGGCTCATCACACCTAACCTCTGGAAATTCAAAAGGGTCCTTGCTGCAACTCAAGAAGTTCCCCGACATACCCGTCTCCACACGAGAGGAAGCACGAGGGTCACGCCCACATTCAGAGGAACCCCGTTTCCGAGATGAAGGATCCTATCCTGCTTAGTCAGGAAAGATTTTTCGGCGTTCCCATGGCATCTCAAGAGCAAGGGTTCTTAATAGGAAAGGCGAGAGGAACTCCAAGGTCGTGCCACCATTTCAAGAGTCCCCCAGATGTCTCAGTCCATTTCAGAGGAACCCGTTTTCCCAGCACTGCCTCGAATTTCACGCCGAGGATCCACTCACACCATGGTGGCATGTGGGACAGCCCTGTGAGAAAGCCTCGAGGGAAAGCCAGAGATCCCTTGATCCCCGCGAAGGGAAGCGTGACACATCTGCTACACTGTCCCTGAGGTCACGGTCGTATGTCGAGAGTACCTGCCGCAACTCGAGAAAATCCAGGAGGTTCTCTGCTCCAGTCGAGATGAGACCCATTTTCTCTGCGGCGTCTCGAGAGTAATCACAGCTAAACTCTGGAACTTCCAAAGTGTCCTAAACACCATTGCTAAAACTCAAGAAGTTCCCCGACATACTCGTCTCCACTCCAGAGAAAGCACCAGGGTCCGGCCACCGCCAGAGGAGCTCCGTTTCCGCCTCCAAGCTCGAGATGAGGGATCCTTCCCTGCTTCCTCGGGAAAGAATTCCCGACGTTTCGACGCATCTCAAGAGGAGGCGCGCTGCACAGGAAAGGCGAGAGGAACTCATGGGTCGTGCCACCATTCCAAGAGTCCCCCAGATGTCTCAGTCCATTCCAGAGGATCCTGTTTTCCCTGCACTGCTTCGACTTTCACGCCGAGGATCGACTCACACCACGGTGGCACGTGTGACAACCCTGTGGGAAAGCCTCGTGGGAAAGCCTCGAGGGAAAGCCACAGATCCCTTAATCCATGCGACGGGAAGCGTGACACTGCTGCTACAGCACGGGAGGAAAGCGCACGTGCATGCCCATACTCGAGACGAGAACTGACTCCCCTGGGGAGACTCCAGAAATACCCCAAGATGCATGTCAGCCCTGGAGAGGAATCCTCAGGTTCCGGCCCCGACTCCACACAAGGTCTTAGGCCCTGGCATCGACGGGAGAGGAATAGCGACAAGACCTCTAGCAACTCGCATGGGGACTGGCCTTTCCTCAGGCCAACAAAGCGGGTCCTTGAGGTCCAGGTCGTAAGTCGAGAGCACCTGCCGCAACTCGAGAAAATCCAGGAGGTTCTCCCCTCCAGGTGAGATGAAGCCCATTTCCGCTGAGACGTATCGAGGCTAATCACACCTAACCTCTCGAACTTCCAAAGAGTCCTTCACACCCTTGCTTCAACTCAAGAAGTTCCCCGACATAACCGTCTCCACTTGAGAGGAAGCACAAGAATCCCGCCCACATCCAGTGGAGCCCCTTTTCTGCCTCCTAGCTCGAGAGGAGGGATCCTTTCCCTGCGTGTTCGGTCAAGAATTCCCGGCGTTCCCGTGGCATCTCAAGAGGAGGCGCTCTCCACACTAAAGACGAGAGGAACTCCAGGGTCGTGCCACCATTCCCTGAGTCCCCCATGTGTCTCAGTCCATTCCAGGGAAAACTGTTTTCCCTGCACTGCCTCGACTTTCAAGCCGAGGATCGACTCACACCACTGTAGCATGTGGGACAGCCCTGTGGAAAAGCCTCGTGGAAAGCCTCGAGGGAAAGCCTCGAGGGAAAGCCACAGATCCCTTGATACACGCGAAGGGAAGCGTGACACTGCTGCTACAGCTCGGAGGAAAGCGCACGTGCATCGCCCACTCGAGACGAGGACTTACTCCCTGGGGAGACTCCAGAAGTACCCAAGAACCATGTCTGCACTGGAGAGGAATCCTCAGGTTATGACACCAACTCCACACAAGGTCTTAGGCCCCGGCATCGATGGGAGAGGAATTCCGAAAGGCCCCTGAACAACTCGCATGGGTACTGGCCTTTCCTGAGGCCACCAGAGCGGGTCCCTGAGGTCCCCGTCCTAAGTCGAGAGCACCTGCCGCAACTCGAGAAAATCCAGGAGGTTCTCCCCTCCAGGCGAGATGAGGCCCTTTTCCGCTGAGACGTCTCGAGTCTAATCACACCTAAATTCTGGAACTTCCAAAGGGTCCTTCACACCCTTGCTGCAACTCAAGAAGTTCCCCGACATACCCGTCTCCACTCGAGAGGAAGCACGAGAGCCCAGCCCACATTCAGATGAGCCGTGTTTCCGCCTCGTAGCTCGAGAGGAGGGATCCTTTCCCTGCGTGTCCGGAAAGAATTCCCGGCGTTCCTGTCGCATCTCAAGAGGAGGCGCTCTAAACAGTAAAGGTGAGAGGAACTCCAGGTCGTGCCACCATTCCCAGAGTCCCCCGGATGTCTCAGTCAATTCCAGGGAAACCTGTTTTCCCTGCACTGCCTCGACTTTCAATCCGAGGATAGAGTCACACCACGGTGGACGTGTCGTGGGAAAGCCTCGTGGGAAAGCCTCGAGGGAAAAGCCTCGTGGGAAAGGCTCGAGGTAAAGAAACAGATCCCTTGATCCACGTGAAGGGAAGCCTGACACTGCTGATACAGCTTGGGAGGTAAGCGCACGTGCATGCCCCACTCGAGACGAGGACTGACTCCCAGGGGAGTCTCCAGAAGTACCCCAAGATCCATGTCAGCATTGGAGAGAAATCCTCAGGTTCCAGCAACGACTCCACACAAGGTCTTAGGCCCCGGCATCTCCGGCAGAGCAATCCCGAGAGGCCCTCTAGCAACTCGCATCGGGACTGGCCTTTCCTGAGGCCACCAGAGTGGGTCCCTGAGGGCCCCGTCGTAAGTCGAGGGCACCTGCCGCAACTCGAGAAAATCCTGGAGGTTCTCCCCTCTAGGCGAGATGATGCCAATTTCCACAGAGGCGTCTCGAGGGTAATCACATCTAACCTCTGGAACTTCCAAAGGATCCTTCACACCCTTGCTGCAACTCAAGAAGTTCCCCGACATACCCGACTCCACTCGAGAGGAAGCACGAGAGTCCCCCCACATGCACAGGACCCCCGTTTCCGCCTCAAAGGACGAGAGGAGGAATCCTTTCCCTGCGTGGTGGGGAAAGAATTCCCGGCATTCCCGTCCCATCTCAAGAGGATGCGCTCTCCACAGGAAAGGCGAGAGGAACTCCAGGGTCGTGCCACCATTCCCAGAGTCTCCCAGATGTCTCAGTCCATTCCAGGGAAACCTGTTTTCCCTGCACTAACTCGACTTTTAAGCCAAGGATCGACTCACACCACGGGGGCACGTGGGACAGCCCTGTGAGAAAGCCTCGTGGGAAAGCCTCGTGGGAAAGACTCGAGGGAAATCCACAGATGCCTTGAACCACTCGAAGGGAAGCATGAAAATGCTGCTACAGCTCGCAGGAAAGCGCACGTGTATGCCCCCACTCGAGACGAGATCTGACTCCCCTGGGGAGACTCCAGAAGTACCCCAAGATCCATGTCAGCACTGGAGAGGAATCCTCAGGTTCCAGCACTGACTCCACACAAGGTCTTAGGCCCGGGCATCGACGGGAGAGGAATCCCGAGAGACCACCGAGCATCTCGCATGGGGACTGGCCTTTCGTGAGGCCACCAGAGCGGGTTCCTGAGGTCCCCGTCGTAAGTCGAGAGCACCTGCCGCAACTGGAGAAAATCCAGGAGGTTCTCCCCTCCAGGCGAGATGAGGCCCATTTCCGCTGAGGCGTCTCGAGGCTAATCACACCTATCCTCTGGAACTTCCTATGGGTCCTTCACACCCTTGCTGCAACTCAAGAAGTTCCCCCACATACCCGTCTCCACTCGAGAGGAAGCACGAGAGTCCCGCCCACATCCAGAGGAGCCCCGTTTCCGCCTCCTAGCTCGAGAGTAGAGATCCTTTTCCTGCGTGTTGGGGAAAGACTTCCCGGCGTTCCCGACGCATCTCAAGAGGAGGCACTCTCCACAGGAAAGGCGAGAGGAACTCCAGGGTCGTGCCACCATTCCCAGAGACCCCAGATGTCTCAATCCATTCCAGGGAAATCTGTTTTCCCTGCACTGCCTCGACTTTCAAGCCGAGGATCGACTCACACCACGATGCACGTGGGACAGCCCTGTGGGAAAGCCTCGTGGGAAAGCCTCGAGGGAAAGCCACAGATCCCTTGATCCACGGCAAGGGAAGCGTGACACTGCTGCTACAGATCAAGAGGAAATCGCACGTGAGTGCCCCAATTCCAGACGAGGACTGACTCCCCTGTGGAGAATCCAGAAGTACCCAAATCCATGTCAGCACTGGAGAGGAATCCTCAGGTTCCGGCAGCGATTCCACAAAGGTCTTAGGCCCCGGCATCGACGGGAGAGGAATCCCGAGAGACCCCGAGCTACTCCCATGGGACTGGCCTTTCCTGAGGCCTCCATAGCGGGTTCCTGAGGTCTCCGTCATATGTTGAGAGCACCTGCCACAACTCGAGAAAATCCAGGAGGTTTCCCCTCCAGGCGAGATGAGGCCCATTTCCACTGAGGCATCTCGAGGCTAATCACACCTAACCTCTGGAACTGACAAAGGGTCCTTCACACCCTTGCTGCAACGCAAGAAGTTCCCCGACATACCCGTCTCCACTCGAGAGGAATCAGGAGACTCCCGCCCTCATCCAGAGAAGCCCCGTTTCTGCCTCCCAGCTCCAGAGGAGGGATCCATTCCCTGCGTGGTCGGGAAAGAATTCGCGGCGTTCCCGTCGCATCTCAAGAAGAGGCGCTATCCACAGGAAAGGCGAGAGGAACTCCAGGGTCGTGCCACCATTCCCAGAGTCCCCCAGATGTCTCAGTTCATTCCAGGGAAACCTGTTTTCCCTGTACTGCCTCGACTTTCAAGCCGAGGATTGACTCACACCACAGTGGCACGTGGGACAGCCCTGTGGGAAAGCCTTGCGGGAATGCCTCGTGGAAAGCCTCCAGGGAAAGCCTCGTGGGAAAGCCACAGATCCCTTGATCCACGCGAAGGGGAGCATGACACTGCTGCTACAGCTCGGGAGGAAAGCACATGTGCATGCCCCCACTCGCGACGAAGTCTGACTCCCCTGGGGAGACTCCAGAAGTACCCTAAGATCCATGTCAGCACTGGAGAGGAATCCTCAGGTTCCGGCACTGACTCCACACAAGGTCTTATGCCGGGGTCCAGCCCTGGTGGATCCAGGGAATTCGAAGGGTGGATGGCGTTGGCGTGGAAAGACTTGTTTATTTATTAATGTAAGATTAGATTAGGAAACTATAGTGTAGTAAGAAGATTAAGTGGAGGAAGAGGGCTGAATAGCTTGGTTTACGCGGAAGGCCAATAAAATTCCAGACAAGGAATTTGCACCACCTACGTTGGGCCACCGGCGCCCGCTTGAATATCTAAGGGTGCCTCGCCTTAAGCTCCCTTTCGTGCGGGTCTTAGCAGCCAGGGCAAGTAAGTAGACCTGGCGAGCCTCCGCACTCGAGGTGGAGATTCAGCCTGAAGTTAAAGTAAAGAGCAGAGAGAAGGAAAGTTAGAGAAGAAGAAAGAGAGAGAAAGACACGGGGGGAGCCAGAGTCCCATGAAACCAGGCTGAGAGACTAGTTCGAGAAGCTGGTCCGAGAAACTGGCCCCCGGCCCCTGGCCTCCTCCTTTATTGTTCAGAAGGCCTTTTATACTTTTGATAAAACATGGAGATCAATGGATAACACAAAATTATGTAGCATTCACAACCCAGATTATTTCTGTATATCATTTTGTATACAAAAGGTCTCAGGTGATTTACATTATCTTCTGGCCAAGAGGCTTGTTAACACTTTTTGGCTCTCTTCCTTAATGAATGTTAATTTTGTTTCCCCTGAAGTGTTTTTCTTTAATCTGAATCTCCTTAGAGCATTAAAGTTACATCTCTAATAAACAAAGGTGCAGTGGGTTATAACAAAGAAGGTACTTAACTCAAAGATCTAATGTTGCTAATACCAGGTCTACTACTTGTTTTTCTATATACCAACTATATCTAAAAATAAAGGATATGAAAATTTGGCAGCAAGCATTGACCTAAAAAAATGAAACTTTTAATCAGTCCCATTCTAAAGATTTTGACTCCTCGGAAGCTCCTGCATTCCTAGGATGTTTTAAGCTTCCTGTGCCTCCTGCGGTCAGGAGGCCTCAAACAATCACAAGCACAGCTGTACGAGTCCTACAGGCAGGCTAGAAAGCCATCAGAGGGTTTTTGGATTGAAACTCTTTCAAATGCAGAAGATTAACGCCCTGAATTGACTTTTTCCAGAAAAGGTCAGAAGAGTGAAAAAGCAGAGCACAAAAAACGGCAGATTTTTGTTGGGGTACATGCTTAAAAATTTCCAGAGGGGTCCCTGAAGTCTGAGCACGCCTTGCTTATGTCAGCTTCCTTCCTCATAACCTTGTCACGGGCGGGCTTCCTCACACTGGCTCCCGGCAGTCTTAGGCCCCGGCATCGACGGGAGAGGAATCCCGAGAGGCCCCCGAGCAACTCGCATGGGGACTGGCCTTTCCTGAGGCCACCAGAGCGGGTCCCTGAGGTCCCCGTCGTAAGTCGAGAGCACCTGCCGCAACTCGAGAAAATCCAGGAGGTTCTCCCCTCCAGGCGAGATGAGGCCCATTTCCCCTGAGGCGATCGAGGCTAATCACACCTAACCTCTGGAACTTCCAAAGGGTCCTTCACACCCTTGCTGCAACTCAAGAAGTTCCCCGACATACCCGTCTCCACTCGAGAGGAAGCACAAGAGTCCCGCCTCATCCAGAGGAGCCCCTTTTCCGCCTCCTAGCTCGAGAGGAGGGATCCTTCCCTGCGTGGTCGGGAAAGAATTCCCTGCGTTTCCGTCGCATCTCAAGAGGAGGCGCTCTCCACAGGAAAGGCGAGAGGAACTCCACGGTCGTGCCACCATTCCCAGAGTCCCCCAGATGTCTCAGTCCATTGCAGGGAAACCTGTTTTCCCTGCACTGCCTCGACTTTCAAGCCGAGGATCGACTCACACCACGGTGGCACGTGGGACAGCCCTGTGGGAAAGCCTCCTGGGCAAGCCTCGAGGGAAAGCCACAGATCCCTTGATTCACGCGAAGGGAACGTGACACTGCTGCTACAGCTCGATCGCACGTGCATGCCCCAATTCGAGACGAGGACTGACTCCCCTGGGAGACTCCAGAAGAACTCCACACAAGGTCTTAGGCCCCAGCATCGACGCCCAGTCCTCAAGCGACTCCACACCCTTTCCCCCCCGAGCAACTGAGGTTGAAGGTCAAGTCGAGAGCACCTGCCACAACTCGAGAAAATCCAGGAGGGTCTCCCCTCCATGCGAGATGAGGCCCGTTTCCGCTGAGGCGTCTCGAGGCTAATCACACCTAACCTCTGGAACTTCCAAAGGGTCCTTCACACCCTTGCTGCAACTCAAGAAGTTCCCCAACATACCGGTCTCCACTCGAGAGGAATCACGAGAGTCCCGCATTCATCCAGAGGAGCCCCGTTTCCGCCTCCTAGCTCGAGAGGAGGATCCTTTCCCTGCGTGGTCGGGAAAGAATTCCCGGCGTTCCCGTCGCATTTTAATAGGAGGCGCTCTCCACAGGAAAGGGGAGAGGAACTTCAGGGTCGTGCCACCATTCCCAGAGTCCCCCAGATGTCTCAGTTCGTTCCAGGGATACCTGTTTTCCTGTACTGCCTCGAATTTCAAGCCGAGGATCGACTCACACCACGGTGGCACGTGGGACAGCCCTGTGGGAAAGCCTCGTGGGAAACCCTCTTGGCAAAGCCTCGAGTGATAACCACAGATCCCTTGATCCATGGAAGGGAAGCGTGACACTGCTGCTACAGCTCGGGAGGAAAGCGCTCGTGGATGCCCCCACTCGAGCCGAGGTCTGACGCCCCTGGGGAGACTCCAGAAGTCCCCGAAGATCCATGTAGGCACTGGAGAGGAATCCTCAGGTTCCGGCACTAACTCCACAAGGTCTTAGGCCCCGGCATCGCCGGAGAGGAATCCCGAGAAGCCCAAGAGCAACTTGCATGGGACTGGCCTTTCATGAGGCCACCAGAGCGTGTCTCTGCGGTCCAAGTCGTAAGTCGAGACCTCCAGCTGCAACTCGAGAAAATCCAGGAGGTTCTCCCCTCCAGGCGAGATGTGGCCCATATCCGATGAGGCGTCTCGAGGCTAATCAACAAGCGTCTGGAACTAACAAAGGGGCCTTCAACCCTAGCTGCACTCAAGAAGTTCCCGAAATACCCCTCTCCACTCGAGAGGAAGCACGAGAGTCTTGCCCACATCCAGAGGAGCCCGTTTCCGCCTCATAGCTCGAGAGGAAGGATCCTTTCCCTGCATTATCCGGAAAGAATTCCCGGCGTTCCCCTCGCATCTCAAGAGGAGGCGAAACCACAGGAAAGGCGAGAGGAACTCCAGGGTCTTGCCACCATTCCCAGAGTCCCCAGATGTCTCAGTCCATTCCAGGGAAACCTGTTTTCCCTGCCTCGACTTTCAAGCCGAGCATCGACTCACACACGGTGGCACGTGGACAGCCCTGTGTGAAAGCCTCGTGGGAAAGCCTCGAGGGAAAGCACAGATCCCTTGATCCACGCGAAGGGAAGCGTGACACTGCTGCTACAGCTCGGAGGAAAGCGCACGTGCATGCCCCACTCGAGACGAGGACTGACTGCCCTGGGAGATCCAGAAGTACCCAAGACCATGTCGGCACTGGAGAGAATCCTCAGGTTCCGGCACCGATTCCACACAAGGTCTTAGGCCCCGGCATCGACGGGAGAGGAATCCCGAGAGGCCCCCGAGCAACTCGCAAGGGGACTGGCCTTTCCTGAGGCCACCAGAGCGGGTCCCTGAGGTCCCCGTCGTAAGTCGAGAGCACCTGCCGCAACTCGAGAAAATCCAGGAGGTTCTCCCCTCCAGGCGAGATGAGGCCCATTTCTCTGAGGCAACAGGCTAATCACACTTAACCTCTGGAACTTCCAAAGGGTCCTTCACACCCTTGCTGCAACTCAAGAAGTTCCCCGACATACCCGTCTCCACTCAAGAGGAATCCCAAGAGTCCCGCCCATATCCAGAGTGGCCCCGTTTCCGCCTGCTAGCTCGAGAGGAGGTATCCTTTCCTGCGTGGTCGGGAAAGATTCCCGTTCCCGTCGCATCTCAAGAGGAGGCGCTCTCCACAGGAAAGGCGAGAGGAACTCCAGTCACCCCATTCCAGAGTCCCCTGGATGTCTCAGTCCATTCCAGGGAACCTGTTTTCCCTGCACTGCCTCGACTTTCAAGCCGAGGATCGACTCACACCACGGTGGCACGTGGGACAAGCCCTGTGGGAAAGCCTCGTGGGAAAGCCTCGAGGGAAAGCACAGATCCCTTGATCCACGCGAAGGGAAGCGTGACACTGCTGCTACAGCTCGGGAGGAAAAGCGCACGTGCATGCCCCCACTCGAGACGAGGACTGACGCCCTGGGGAGAATCCAGAAGTACCCAAGATCCATGTCGGCACTGGAGAGGAATCCTCAGGTTCTGGCACTGACTCCACACAAGGTCTTAGGCCCGGCATCGACGGGAGAGGAATCCCGAGAGGCCCCCGAGCAACTCGCATGGGGACTGGCCTTTCCTGAGGCCACCAGAGCGGTCCCTGAGGTCCCCGTCGTAAGTCGAGAGCACCAGCCGCAACTCGAGAAAATCCAGGAGGTTCTCCCCTCCAGGCGAGATGAGGCCCATTTCCGCTGAGGCGGAGGCTAATCACACTAACCTCTGGAACTCCCAAAGGGTCCTTCACACCCTTGCTGCAACTCAAGAAGTTCCCCGACATACCCGTCCCACTCAGAGGAACGAGAGTCCCGCCCATATCCAGAGTGGCCCCGTTTCCGCCTGCTAGCTCGAGAGGAGGGATCTTTCCTGCGTGGTCGGAAAGAATTCCGGCGTTCCCGTCGCATCTCAAGAGGAGGCGCTCTCCACAGGAAAGGCGAGAGGAACTCCAGGGTCGTGCCCCATTCCCAGAGTCCCCCAGATGTCTCAGTCCATTCCAGGGAAACCTGTTTTCCCTGCACTGCCTCGACTTTCAAGCCGAGGATCGACTCACACCACCGTGGCACGTGGGAAAGCCCTGTGGGAAAGCCTCGTGGGAAAGCCTCATGGGAAAGTCTAGAGGGAAAGCCACAGATCCCTTGATCCACGAAAGGGAAGCGTGACACTGCTGCTACAGCTCGGGAGAAAAGCGCACGTGCATGCCCCCACTCGAGACGAGGACTGACTACCCTGGGGAGACTCCAGAAGTCCCCAAGATCCATGTCGGCACTGGAGAGGAATCCTCAGGTTCCGGCACTGACTCCACACAAGGTCTTAGGCCCCGGCATCGACGGGAGAGGAATCCCGAGAGGCCCCGAGCAACTCGCATGGGGACTGGCCTTTCCTGAGGCCACCAGAGTGGGTCCCTGAGGTCCCCGTCGTAAGTCGAGAGCACCTGCCGCAACTCGAGAAAATCCAGGAGGTTCTCCCCTCCAGGCGAGATGAGGCCCATTTCCGCTGAGGTATCTGAGGCTAATCACACTTACCTCTGGAACTTCCAAAGGGTCCTTCACACCCTTGCTGCAACTCAAGAAGTTCCCCGACATACCCGTCTCCACTCGAGAGGAAGCATAAAGTGCCCACACATTAAAGAGGAGG
>NW_017216721.1:0-23239 GCF_001704415.2 Capra hircus | reverse complement strand
TGAGGAAAAAACTGGAGCTTCTCATGGTGGGGGCTGAGGGTAGGGGGGGAGGTTGCGACCTGGCCCCAGCTGTGTGGGAAGCCTCCAGGGTCTGAGGCTGGACTTCAAGTGATTATGCCATTCAAACGTTAGTCACTCAGTTGTGTCGCGACTCTTTGCAACCCCATGGACTGCAATCCACCAGGCTCCTCTGTCCTTGGATTCTCTAGGCAAGAATACTGGAGTCGGTAGCCATTCTTTTCTCCAGGGGGTCTTCTCAACCCAGGGTCAAACCCAGGTCTACTGCATTGCAGGTGGATTCTTTACCACTGAGCCACCAGGGAAGGTTGGCTTTTGAGTTTCAAAAATAACCACTGTCTGCAAGTCTACTTTATAGACACTGTGTTCAGTCAGCTTTATAAAGACACACACACACACACACACACACATACACACTTAAGGTTACTATAACCTTGCCCACCACAGTCAGGTGGAGCGGTGGGGGTGATGCAGGTCTGCCCTGGGTTAGAGAGTAGGTGGAGGGCTTCCCTGGGGGTCCAGTGGTTAAGAATCTGCCTTGCAATGCAGGGGACACAAGCTCCATCCCCGCTCAAGGAAGATCTCACATGCCATAGAACAACTACGCCCATGTGCCACGACTACTGAGCCCATTTGCCTATAGCCTGTGCTCCGCAGCAGGAGAAGCCACCACAACGTAAGCCCGTGTGCCAGAACTAGAGAATAGCCCCTGCTGGCTGCAACGAGATAAAGCCCTCTCACAGCCACGAAGATCCAGCACAGCCAAAAATAAAATCAAATAATCTTTTTAAAAAAGTGTGTGTGGAAGTAAAGATGTGGGGACAGCAAAGCTTGCCTAAGAAGGAGACACAGCAGTGACTAGTCGGGGCCTCAGGTCCACAAGGAGTCATCCTGAGATGGGAAAACAGGGGTGGGTTTACAGGCTGAAGAAGATCATGAAAGAGCAGAAGGAATATACAGATTGGGAGGGTCACTGATGCCACTAAGGGCTGGGACAGACTTGAGAGCACATAGGGGACAGAGGAAGGACACTTCATCCTCTGAGCTTGGGGAGGAAGCAGGCTGAGAGGAGGTCAAATTGGAAGCGGTAAGACAGAAAGTTGAAGTGCGACTAAGGGGATTCTTTCTATGTTCTCAGAGCAGCATCTGCAGAGAACATGAAGCGCATGTGTGGGGGGGGGGGATGGGGGGAGGGTGGTGGGACAGGAACACTAGGCAGCAGAGTGGCTCCGAGGGCCCTCCTAAAGCTGGGACTTTGGAAGGCGCCCCACTCCTGGTGCCAGAGCAATTTTTTCCAGCAGAAATGAAGGACCATGGGGCTGATCTAAGGTGGTTGATTTGCTGGTGTCTCTCTCTGGTGTGGCCTGAGAGCTGCAGAGGAGCCAAGGGTGTAGATAAAAGAAGAAGTCAAGCATCAGTGGCATGCTCTGGGCTTTGGACAGAAGGCAGGCCGGGAGGAAGCTGAATGGCCAGAACAGCATCAAAGGAAAAGAGCCTGGTGGTTTCTTTGACAGTGGTAAGCAAGGGAGAAAGAAGGACATCCGAGCCTAGCTTGCTTATTTGTTGTTGCGGTTTAGTCACTCAGTTGTGCCCAACTCTTTTTCAACCCATGGACTGTAGGGACCCATGGACTTTTTTCGACCCAGGCTCCTCTGTCCATGGGATTTCCCAGGCAAGAATATTGGAGTGGTTTGCCACCTCCTTCTCCAGGAGATCTTCCTCATCCAGGTATCGAACCTGCATCTCCTGCGCTGGCAGGCGGTTCTTTACCACCGAGCCACCAAGGAAGCCCAGTTTACTGATTTAGGGGAGGGCAAAGCTGAAAGAGGAAATGGCAACCAAGTTTTCTAAACTTTAGTTTATCATTAATCCCTACAAATATAGAAATTACTCAACTGTGTGTAACTGACAATTTCTAGATAGAGGTTCACCCTTGAAATGTACAAGTCCAACCAACAACTCATTGCTACAAAGTATAGCAAAAGGAAGGTCAGATAAACTCGGTTATCAGCTCTGGCAACCCATAAGAAAGACCGGTTCTTTTCCTAATGTTTCACCCAAGCCACCCAAGAAACGTGGAGGGTCCTGTCATCACCCCAGGTGACACCCAGACCTCTCACTCCTGAGCACCCACCTTAAGAAGCTCCACAGCCACGAGCACCTCCTCGGCAGGAACCTTATGATCCCCTAGCATGTTGGAAAGAGTCCACTTGAGGGGCTTCAGCAGGAAGACTCCGACCCCCCAGGAGATCCAGCTGCTGTCTACACTGGCCATGAAGTCAGACTCCCGCTGCAGCTCCCCTCGACTGCCGGTGAAGAAAGAAAAGGGCAGGGTGGCAGGCTTTACTGCAATGGCCCCACCTCCCTCCTTAGGCCCAAAGAGGAATGTGATGGTCCATCTTCATAAGTGCCATTTACGCAGGCACCTTTCATGTCAGCTACTGTGAGCAGTGCTGTTTACGCTCCAGCTCCAAGCCTCACAACAATTTTTGGCAAGAGAAAACTGAGGGACTGAGAAGACAACAGAGGCCAAAGCTAAACTATAATTTGGCTCCAAAATGCAAGCTCTCTGATAAGGCTCCAGAGACACAGGAGGCCACAGGGCCTGTGTTGAGACTTCCCTTGACGAATAGAGCTCAAAACAATAACGGATTAGTGGTCAAGGGCAAGACATGAGGATGAAGACAAAGCAGTTCAGAGAAAGGGTTTTCTGCTAGTCCTAAGCTTGGGTGTAGATAAGGCACAAGCATTTCAAAGTCCTAGTAATAAGTAGCTAGTTTTACTGAATGCTTCCCATGGGCCAGTCACTGTGCTAAGGGGTTGCTAAGGAGTATCTCTTCAAATACACAAAATAAACACAAGTACAATCATGTTTTATAACTGATCAAACTGAGGCTTATTGGAGAGGTACATATTTTTCCCTTGGTCACATAATTTAGCATATGGCAGAGCCAGGATTTGCACCCAGGCCATCTGGCCCTCAATCAAAGCTGTTAACTACTCTGCTATGCTGGCTTCTATGGAAAAATGTCTCCTTCAGAAATTCTTCAGGTCCCAGACCCTGTCAAACATCAGGAGGCCTCAGTGGGGTGCCAGCAGTCAGGAGAGGAGAAAAAGAGGTACTACAGGTCTCTGGGTAGGAAGTGGGAGAGGACAGTCCTGTTGTAATAAGGAAGCTCAGATTCTTCCTGCCCCTCATTGACTTTTTCAGCTACTGTCTACCCTGTGCCCCATGTGCGAGAAGTTCCAGAAACGGCTTGCCCCATCAATGTCAGTCAAGGGAAGGGGGCTGGGAGGAAGGAAGATCTCTTAATTTGGAAGAGGGTTGAGCTAAAAGCAACAAATCAAAGTTGACCTTCGTCAGTCTCAGACCCCGACGAAGTCACTGTGCTAGAGAGGCCGCTCAGTATATGACATATACAACCTGAGTGCAAATGCTCGAGACTCAGAAGACCCCGGGTCCAGCCCTGCCATAACCTCTAACCATGTGTGTAACCCCCAGTAAGTTGCTGCACCTCTCTCAGACTCAGCTTCTGTCTGAGAGGATAATTCTGTCACCGCAGGACTGCTGAAGGAGCCAGATGAAATGATGTAGGCAAAATACCTGCACACAGCAAAGTGCGGTATATCTGTTTAGATGTTCATGCTACCCACCTCAGGAACCTAGAAAAACCCTGCACCTGTAGCACAGGTAGCACCTACAGGACCTTCTCGGATCACCAAGATACTCAGTCATGTCCTCCGCTCTAAACAGCCTGTGCCAAGGACAAGCCAAGACAGGCCAGACACAATACCTGTGCCGGGGGGCTGTTGGCAAGGTCCCTACACACCTCTCCCCCACCACTACTTTCTTCTTAGCTCCGCCCTTCCTTAGTTCAATAAATCCTGTCTCGCAGACCTCCTGTTGTGGGGTTATTCACATTTGGAAGCCCCTACATAACGGGGATTCCAGTCCAGATCACTGTCACCTCCGCCAGGCTGGCTTCTCCTCTTACCGTCTGGATCGCATCTAATCAGGCTATCCTGGCTCCTCAATTTCCTCCATACCCCACCTCCCATTCCCTCCAAACACCCCTAACCTGGCCTCCTTAGCCCACTGAGCAAACACAGACGGCTCCTGGAAGCCAGACCCGGGACTGGGCGCGGTGCGCCCGGGAGAACTGCCTGGGTCGCTGCCCGCGGAGAGCCGCCCCGCCCCCCGGCCGGGCCCGCCCTCACCGCAGCAGGTCCTGCAGCACGGTGGCCAGCCCCAACGGGACGCTGCCCTTGCGTTGAAAGGCCTCCTGCAAGTCCCGCAGACGCAGGCGCACCACCCCCTGGCGGCGGCTGTGGCTCAGCACCAACGGCGCCCAGAAGCCCATCTTGCTGTCCCAGTCGGTGCTGTTCACCTCGCGACTCCTTTTGAAGGCTGAGAACAGGAAGGACATGCGCTCCTCATCCTCCTCCCACTCCGGGGGCAGTAGGCCGCCGGGTCTCCCCCGGCCGGGGCCTCGGCCTCCCGTTCCGGGGACCACATCGGAACCCCAGCCCCGCCAAGGAACCGAACACAAGCCTGGCCCTAGTCCCCTTCCGCCCTGGTTCCCTCCCGGCTTCCGTTCCTGGGCCACCTCCTCCTCTGTCATTACGTCACCACCGCGTGAAATAAGTCTCTCACGTCCTCACGGCGCATGCGTCTCTGTACCTGGCCTGCGCCAAGAGGCGAGATAATAACCCTATTTTCTAAGAAGCTCAGAGCGCTTGCGCCGACCCCTCCTCCCGCAGCCTTTGTGCGGAAAGGAGGACGTCGCGCGTGCGCGGCGGATAGGTGAGCGTCGCGCCCCCCTCGAGAATCATAGAGTTTGGCCGAGCGTTGTAGAGAGGCGAATGATTATGCCTCAAACTTGTGGTGGTTTCAGGTACTAGGACTCGAGAGTGTCGCTAAGGGGCCTCAGAGGCACCAGGATCGCCGCGTGGATCACCGTTCATCGCTGCTTGACCCGGCGGTCTTACTTCGGACATTTAAACTTCCAAGTTAGCCTTCGTTTACAGTAATGTCAACGGATGAACAAAACTGTCACTCAATCTCTGTGACAATGTATACACCGATTTTCAGGAATACACACGCTTCTACTTTTCTTGCTCCCCACCTTCTACCCTGGAGTGACCCTTCTGTTTACTTCTCAGAATCAGTATCCAACAGATCCCTTAAGATCGAGCCCAATTCTAATCTTCCTTGAGGGACTTGCCTGGCAGTCCAGTGGTTAACACTCCCCGCTTGCACTCTAGGAGGCATGGGTTTAATGCCTGGTTGGGCTGCCGGCTATGGGGTCGCACAGAGTCGGACACGACTGAGGCTACTTAGCAGCAGCAGCAGCAGCAGCAGCAGCAGGGGAGCAAAGATCCCACAAGCCTCGTGGCGAGGCCCCCAAACAAACAAATAAGAACAAAACCTTTCTTGAAACCATTTCAGACTGCATGATTGTTGATTTCTTTCCTGGAGTGGACGGTTTAGCATTTACCAATCTGTGTCCTGATCCCTGCGGGCAGGTGCAATTTCCTTAAATATCTACGTCGCATAGTGGTGCCATTGCTTGCTTGTTGCTACGTCGCTTCAGTCGTGTCCGACTCTGTGCGACCCCATAGACGGCAGCCCACCAGGCTCCCCTGTCCCTGGGATTCTCCAGGCAAGAACACTGGAGTGGGTTGCCATTTCCTTCTCCAATGAGTGAAAGTGAAATCACTTGGAAATGTTGCCATAGAAATGTTTCAGAAACTGAAAGCTACATAACTTGACTCTTGCCCTTCTAATATCTTAGAATATTGTTAGTCTCAAAAAAAAAAAAAAAAAAAAAGAGAGAGAGAGAAAGAACACCTCATGAGTGTTTGAGGAGCATGTCTGGTGTCTTAAGAATCAATTAGTTTTCTTTTTAACTGAACCATTCAAAAGGCAAAAGGAGTTTCTTTAATGGAACCAGGTAACAATCATCAGAGTTGGATGTAAACTTGGCCTCTGCCCCTCACTGGCTGTGTGACCTTGATTAAATACCTAAACTTTCTGAGCTGCTTTTGTAAAATTTCATTTCCTAATGGGGTTGTTTGAAGGAAATGTTATGTAAAATAACTGGCACATAATGTAGTAGGTGTTATCACTGAGTGGCAGGCTGTTTAGTAGTTGGGACCCAGTTTAAGGAAGAATTTTAATAAGCATTTTGAAGGAGGAGAAGGGATATGATTGGTTACATGAATGAATGTATCCACTGATATTAAGAGGTTATGTTATATTCTTCCAAGAGTGTTCACAGTCAATATCTCATTTAATACTCATAGCAACTGACAAAAATTTTCCTTGATGACACTCTGGACAGGTTCTTCTGAAGCCTCTTCTTAACTATACTTGTCAACCTTGGCCTATAAAGATGTAAACAAAGACTAACATAGCTTCTAACAGCTGAAGGCCTATTCACAGGATGACCCTAGCCACCTCTTAAAGTGCCTACCTGAGAACACTCAAGGTTGTCAAAAACTTTACTGCTTGTTTCCATCCAACACCCGAAGACAGGGCCCCTGTCTCAATTTCTCACTGCCCTAACCCTGCTGAGACACCCTCATCCTCTTACCCATTCCCTCATTCTCCCTTTAAAGAGCCCCATCATCTCTGTACAAATGAAAGTTGAGTTCAGTTCACCCTGGACTTTTTCCTATTGTAATAGTATATTACTGATTAAAATCTGTCCTGACTACTTTAACTAATGTCTGGCTTTATAAACAAAGAACAAATTTTGATCCAACCCTGTGAGATGTTTTGGTACTTCTTCCATTTTACAGAAGGGAAAATTGTATCGTGACTACTATGAGTCTGGTGGAAAACATCCCAGAAAAGAATACTATATAATGTGAGTTGTACCCTGAGAAACATATTTCAGCTATGCTGTCATACCCTATAAAACGACCCATTGGTCTATGTCATGAAAGAGTCCAGGCTATTTTTTCTACCCTAGTTCCTGAATCTGATGAAATAGTCCTGCTCCTAACCATTTTCCTTGGTGGTCAGATGGTAAAGAATCTGCCTGCAATGCGGGAGACCTGGGTTTGATCCTTGGGTTGGGAAGATCCCCTGGAGGAGGACATGGCAACCCACTCAAGGACTCTGGCCTGGAGAATCCCCATGGGCAGAGGAGTCCATGGGGTTGCAAAGAGTCAGACACAACTGAGCGACTAAGCACACACACCTCCTAAGCATTTTCAGGAGAGCAAAGTTGTGGCCACCTGTATCTCAAAAGTACCACTGGGTTCCTGACACCTCTGGGTGCATAGTTCTCTACTTCCACCTTTTGGAGATTGAAGAGGTACTTTGAGTAGTGGAAATGGAAAGAAAGCTCTGCTGATCCTGAGAGGGGTGATTGGACACACAGCAAACTTTCACACTGCTGAGTTTTCAGGGTCCATGCTCTTCCTCTGCTCTGTGGGACTGGCTGTTTTTCATCCTGTTGTTGCTGTTGTTTAGTCACTCTGTCATGTCCGACTCTTTTGCGACCCCATGGACTGTAGCCTGTCAAGCTTCTCTGTCCATGGGATTCTCCTGGAAAGAATACTGGAGTGGGTTGCCATGCTTTCCTCCAGGGAATCTTCCCGGACCAGGGATTGAGCTCACATCTCCAGCACTGCAGGTGGATTCTTTAACACCGGGCCACTGGAAAAACCCAACATGAAAGGCTATACATGTATATTTAATCTGATGGACTGCAGCTCTAAAAGTCACCAAATCTGTACCCTTAGGAACATACAACACACCCTGATACATATTCAGCCAGAGGCTGATTATAGGTAACAAAGGGAGCATTAGTAGGGAAAACAGAAAAAAGAAGACTCCTACAGCCCCATCAGCACCATCCTCCAGGCCCTATCTCCTGCCTCCAGAACCTTCCTGCTACTTCTCCATACAAAAGAATTCAGTGAAGGGTACTTAAGAGGGAATAATATGCTATGATGGTATATGTTGGCTCTGCATTCATTCAAAAGTAATGATTGAAAACCAGCTATATTTCCAGTATACATACTAATTTATATAAATTTATTTATATTTAAAAATTTTTATGGACACACAGACATAGTGAACAGACTAGTGTATACAAGGGGGAAGGAGAGGATAGGGACGAATTGGGAGAGTAGAGTTAAACATTTCCATTACCATATAGAAAATAGATAGCCAGTGAGACAGATAGCTCCCTGAGACATATAGGAAATTCCCACTGGCTATCTATTTTCTATATGGTAATGGAAATGTTTAACTCTACTCTCCCAATTCGTCCCTATCCTCTCCTTCCCCCTTGTATACACTAGTCTGTTCACTATGTCTGTGTGTCCATAAAAATTCCATTACCATATAGAAAATAGATAGCCAGTGGGAATTTCCTATATGTCTCAGGGAGCTTAAATTCCATGCTCTGGGAGAAGGAGCGAAGATGGCGGAGTGAAGCACATTGAGGCTATCTGGCCTTTGGGCCAGGGGGCGGGCCGGCCCCCGGGCGCTGGAGTGCTACTGCCGGCCCGTGCGAGGAAGAACAATTTCCTTGCCATTTAGGTGCTTTTATATTCATCTCAAAAAGAAACAAAATGCTGAACTCGGGATTTGGCAAGTGCTTCTACATTGCCTCCTGGAGTGGGGTAGTCCTGCTTCTCTTATCCAGTCACCTTCCCTGTTGAAATGTGGATGTTTCTTCTCTACACGTTGCCTCCGTGACTTGCACTGGAAAGGCTGCTCTTCTTTTTGCTCCCACTCAGATTCAGCACAGAGAAGCCCTGGGCACAGTCCTTCCGCCAGGTTCTCCTGGAAGAGAGGAGCAGCTGAATCACAAAGAAATTATTTCAAAAGCTGAAGGCTGATGTCTCGTTTGAAGCAGATGCTTTGATGGTGATATTTGTGAATTCTTTACCTTTTGTTCCAAACAAGAAGACTGAATATAAATAGCAGGTATCGGTATCACATCAGGGTTCTGGGGTTTTTTTGTCTTCCAGTTTTAATCACTATCATGATAAGCACAGTTAAGACTTAAAACAGTAAATTCCAGATATATGTTCTAATTTGAAATGAAAGAGATGCTTAAAGAGATGGCTTACATATGTATCTAAATCCTGGCTTATCCTTTGACATGGATTTACTAGATAAGAACAAAGGTCCCGATTTGCAATAAAACCGTTGATGTGATAAAGAAGTAAAAAGACAAGCTATCACAAGGTTACTTCCATATGTGAATAAACCATCACAAACCTATAAATAGCTGTTTTTACATATGTAAGTCCACAGTTTGGGATGATAAGAGGAATTTTTCTCCTGGAGAAGGAAGCTGTGGTTGACTTCATTCTCAGAAATCTTTGGATATTTGGTATTTTTAAATGTTTTTTCATTCATCTAAGGAGTGACCACATTGTGCAGATGCTAACCTTATGAATGCATGCTTGGGTTTAGTGAAAGATTGGTAAAAGGAAACAAGTTTTGACTCCAGTGATGGAACCCTCTTCACCTCTGGAGCATGAGAGACCTACTATATTACAAAGTGTTTCATTCTTTTTTGTGGAGTCTTATATAGCGCTTGAGACTTGGTTTTACATGCTGCTAAGGCTGGAAGAAAAGTGGCATAAGTGGATTTTCTGTTCAGGGGATGTGATGGACCCTACAGTATGACCTGCCTCAGCTGTGGACATAGAGGAGTGGAGGAAAAAAGGAGGAAACTTTCCGTATTACTCCTTTCCCTTGGAAAAATAAGTGAAAGTGCTTTATGCAGCTCTGAGTTTATGGCATTTCACATTCTTACAGCTCTGTTTTTTGTAAAAGCATAAATAACTTTTTTCCTTTGACCCAAGATGGGTTCTTGGCTATTTGTTTTTCTAGGCAATAGGTGTAATGTCTGACTGAAAAGGCTTGGACTCAGGTAACTTTCTCCAGTTGGAACTGAACTTTCTCATCAGAGAATGGACCTCAGAAGAAATGTACCCAAACGTGATTGGTTCTGTGTAGATTTAGAAAAATTCAGAGTGTGAAAAAAATGGGGGGAGAAACCCTCAAACAGGAAAAATAATTCCAATAAGAAAAGTAATGCACTTCCTTTCTGTGAAAACATGTATTATCTGATGAACAGTCTATAGGGTAAAGCTGTCCTTGCTTCCAAATCAACAGAGGACCACTGTATGAATTTCCAGGTCTTTACATAAGAAGGAAACCTTTTATAATAAGTCTGTGAGTAGAGAAAGAATTTAAAGCTGCTTCGATGAAATTAAGATCAAATCATCTTAGATTATCTCTGTGATATACAGAATGTTTGCCCAGGGCCATATGTGCTGTGCTGCTGAAATCTTGGGAAAGATTTATCAGAATTTGAGAGTGATAGAAATAGCCAAAATTGGAAAATAATTGAGTATTCTTAATCATTAGTTAAATTGGTCAGCTAGTTTGCATTGACATAAAACATTTTGGCAAAATAATTACATGATATAGATAAAATATAATTTCCCTTAATTGCGAGCAATTACTCAGTGCTGTAAAGTATAGTCAAAGTAGCTTGGATAAAGGTAACTTAAATTTTTCTCTTAGTAACTTCTCAGCCATTTCCTGATGTTTTCTCTCAGTATTTTGGAATTGTTAAAAACTGTAGGAATGCTTTAGGAATGGAACCTGCCTATATAAGTCCCGTTGGTACGTTGAAAATATCAACATTTGTTTGTTAAAGCCATCTCCCCCCGCCCCTTTTTTTTTTTGGCAAGAATCTTTTGGCAGGGTATAGCAGAGACGTGTACCAGCAGCACCAGTGAAACTGTCTCTTTTCCACTTGTTTAAATATGTGTGTGTATCAGACTCATCTTCTCAAGTTGCTTTACATATTTTCATTTCACAGCTAAGAGACCACTGCTTAATGCTTTCTTTCAAATTGTTTCTGCATCTTCCATGATTTTCATCAGATGGCATTTAACAAAATGGGTATATTCCAGTTGTATTTGCCCGGTGTTTACTTACTGCATCCACATTGTTTTCCCTGATGTATTTTGTTCCACTTCATGATGGCAAAAGCTATAATTTTAGGCAGGACTATGCCTCTTTCTGTAGCTGTGCCTACTTCCTTTACTTTGCTTATCCATGTTAGCTGGCATTTTTTTCTTTTAAAAAGTTGAACAAAAACGGGATATGTGCAATAGAAATATATATATGTATATATTTTTTTCTAAATACTTGTGGACAAATGTTACAAGTTGTTTAAGAACAACAAAATCACCAATGTCTTCCATTTTGAGATGTGTATAGTTTTGTAAGCATTAGTGCTTGGTAGCATATTGTAGTGCCATGTTAGGGGTTAGTGCATGAGCTTAGTAATACTTTAAACTTCAGGATGAATTACAGAAAATAATAGTGTAAAAAGATTGGGAAATCTAGACCTTTTGTGTGTGTGTTTTTTTTTTTTTTCATAAATATCTGAATCTGTGATATTCTCCCTGGGGAAAAAGAGATTAAAGCCAAAAGTACTCATTTAGGAATAGAAATGTGGGGTCACAACATGAGATACTGTCTTTGAGGATATTTAAGCTTTCCATGAGGTAGCTGGAAAGCAGTTGCCTTTGTGTCTTTATGAAACCTTACATCAAAACAAGGCCCTATTTCATGATTTGGCTTTGCTCTCTCAAGTTTGAAGTGAAATTGTTCTTACACTGTTTTCACATTGTATGTCTGGTAGGTTTATTGTTTTCCCACTCCTTTTGCATCAGATTATTTTATATTTTGCATGTTACCAAGATTTTGTGTTTATTGCTCAAGTGACTGTTTTTCTGATCTGCAGGCCATTTATGCTTCCATCTACAGTATGCTACGGGTTAACAGAACAACACTGATCAGTAGTTCAGAGTGTCCTAGATGAATTTCTCATGGGTTTTTCCTGTTTTTAAATCTGCTGAATTGTGTATTGATGGGATTCCAGACCTTTTCATGAGAATTGGAAATGAAGCTAAATGGAGCCTACCTAGGCTGCCATGTGTTAACTCTCTGCTTGGTTATAGTGATTGCCTCAGACAGCTTTCACTTTTTTCTGCTTTCCTCGTAGAAATAAAAGTTTGTTTTGTTCTGAAAAAAAAAAAAAAAAAATTCCATGCTCTGTGACAACCTAGAGGGGTGGGATTGGGGGTGGGAGGGAGCTTCAAAAGGGAGGGGACATATATATACCTATGGCTAATTACTGTTGATATATGCAGAAACCAATACAATATTGTAAAGCAATTATTCTCCAATTAAAAATAAACAAGTTAAAAAATTTATTGGAGAATAGTTGATTTATAGTTTCATGTTAGTTTCAGGTGTGTGCAGCAGGGTGAATCAGGTATGCATACACATATATCCTCTCCTTTTTTTAGATTCTTTTCCCATATAGGCCATTACAGAGTACTGAGTACAGTTTTCTGTGCTATACAGTAGGTTCTTATTGGTTATTTTATATATAGTAGTGTGTATATGGAGAAGACGATGGCATCCCACTCCAGTACTCTTGCCTGGAAAATCCCATGGACGGAAAAGCCTGGTAGGCTATAGTCCATGGGGTCTCGAAGAGTCGGAAACGACTGAGTGACTTCACTTTCACTTTTCACTTTCATGCATTGGAGAAGGAAATGGCAACCCACTCCAGTGTTCTTGCCTGGCAGAGCCTGGTGGGCTGTCGTCTATGGGGTCGCACAGAGTCGGACACGAGTGAAGCGACTTAGCAGCAGCAGTGTGTATATGTCCATCACAATCTACAATTTATCCCTACCCCCTATAAATTTTATTTTATTGTGATTATTTTTACTATTTACTTATTTATTTTTGGTTGTACTGGGTCTTTGTCGCTGTGCACAGGCTTTTACTAGCTATGGAGCGCAGGGGCTATTCTACCTTGTAACTACCTTCTAATTCGCAGCAGGAGCTATTGTACCTTGCGTTGTTCCAGAGCACAGGCTCTAGGCACACAGGCTTCGGTAGCTGCAGCATGTGGGCTCAGTAGTCCTGGCTCCCGGGCTCTAGAGCCCTGGCCCAATAGTTGTAGTGCACGGACTTGGTTGCTCTGCTGCGTGTGGGATCTTCCTGTATCCAAGAATGAACCCACGTCTCCTGCACTGGCAGGCAAATTCTTTACCACTGAGCCAAGTAAATGAATAGTTAGATCTTTTCCTAAAAATGTCTTAAGAGATATTGACTTTAAAAATCACTAAACTATTTTAAGTTTAAAAAAATGAGGTTGAAACATTAAATATGTAGGTCTAAAACCAGAATACTGCAATTCATTATTTTTAGGATATTTTGATATTTGGTTAACTATATATTTTTCCAACTTTCATATTTAGACATAAAAATTTTAGAAAATATATAATAATAAAAGTTGATTCTGACTCTATTCAGAGAGTGCTTTATTCTGCTTAGTATTTTTAGATTTTCATTTTGATGTTTACTAGAAAAATGTTTCCTCTTAAACTATGTGAATAAATGTTAAAAAATTTAGAAACTTCTGCCTGTAACATAGAAATAAATATATTTTGTTTAGATATCTTTAAGTAGAATAAATTTTCAGAATTTTTATATTTATGAATCATACTTCTGACTTTTTTTCACTGTTATTCATTATTTTAATTACCACATCACGAATGACAATATTCCATGAAGTTTTAAGTTGGATAAATACTTGAATTCCTTAGGAACTGAGAATATCATGGCCAAAGTTTTCTCTCACATAAAGCATAATAAAATCCAAGGGAGCGTGTGTGCTTTCTCTCTCTCTCTCTCTCTCCCCCTCTCTCTCCCCTCTACCCCTCTCCCTCTCTCCCCCCCTCCCCCCCCCACCACCCCGCGTGCCCTCATGCCTGGAAGATGCATTTTTCTGCTATCTTCTAAATAAAATAGAGCGGTAACACTGAGCTGTAACACTGATTTGCCTAAGAGCTATAACATGGTCCATTTGAGACCTGAGAACTATAACACGGTCTGTCCAAGACCTGAGAGCTGTGACATGCCGAGGGGCTTTAATGTCCGTCACTCCAAATCTTTGTTGTGACGAGACCAAGAATCAAGGAACAGACACTCGTGTGACATCTATGGTGCTGTGACTTGGATATAACCTGGCTGAAAGAACCTCCGCCGTGGAAAAGGCCAAGCACAGCCGGAACCCAACTCAGTGAAGCTCCCGCAGTAGACGCGGAACGCGAAGAAAATCCAGCGCAGGGGAAGGCCCATCGTGCTGGAAACCGGGACAGCGGAAAGCCCACGTGGCCCAGTCTCAGATCCCAGAAAACCTCCAGTTAAGAAACCTTGGACCACTGGACAAAACCCCAAGAAGGATTGTCAGAAGATCCTCTGACCAACCCTGAGGAAACCTGGTACACTGATGGAAGCAGCTTTGTCTTGGATGGAAAAAGAAGAGCCGGTCAAGGTACCAGGACATGACACCTGGATTCACTACTCACAAGTCAAGCTGTGGAAAAAAACAGAAGAGGACACTCAATACACCTGTCAACAAGCTACAACATGCAGTGCCAATTCAACAAAGATGTAAAACTACAGCCGACCATGGAAAATATCACTCACCCTTAGATGGACACTGCTATAAGGACTCTGAGGCTTGAGACTAGCAAGAGGGGGAGGCCCAATACCCTTCCCCGTCCCAGTTCGGCAGGAAGTAGCCAGAAAGACCTCGACGCCTCTATTCCCAAAGAATTGGGCCTCCCATCTCTTGAGGGGGGAATGTCAGGAAGAAGACCTCCCCCCACCCCCAAATGAAAAAGAAGACCCGCCACCCAGATGAAAAGCGCTGACCACAAGGACATGGACCCTGGACTGGCTGAAACGGGAAGGTTGACGATGTTTGAAACTTCACCTTGATGCCAGCCAGTCCAGGAACTGGCCATGAGTTGACCACATTCTGCTCCCTGAACACCATAAAACTCCTTACTTCCCTCTCCAGGGTGGGCCACATGGTCTTAAGGGCATCAGCCCACTGTGGCCCCCTTTGCCTGGCAAAAAAAATTGAAGCTACTCTTTTCTACTTCACTCCCAAAAAAAAAAAAAAAAAAAACAAAACAAAAATCCAAGGGAAACCTGAACACAAGATCACATCTCAAAATCTTTAAAAGAGAGGTGTTTATTTAACTGACTCTAAAGTAGGGAAAACCACTAGACCATTCAGGTATGACCTAAATCAAATCCCTTACGATTATACAGTGGAAATGAGAAATAGATTTAAGGCCTAGATCTGATGGATAGAGTGCCTGATGAACTATGGACTGAGGTTTGTGACATTTTACAGGAGACAGGGATCAAGACCATCCCCATGGAAAACAAATGCAAAAAAGCAAAATGGCTGCCTGGGGAGGCCTTACAAATAGCTGTGAAAAGAAGAGAAGTGAAAAGCAAAGGAGAAAAGGAAAGATATAAGCATCTGAATGCAGAGTTCCAAAGAATAGCAAAAAGAGATAAGAGAGCCTTCTTCAGTGATCAATGCAAAGAAATAGCAGAAGCAACAGAATGGGAAAGACTAGAGATCTATTCAAGAAAATTAGAGATACCAAGGGAACATTTCATGCAAAGATGGGCTCAATAAAGGATAGAAATGGTATGGACCTAACAGAAGCAGAAGATATTAAGAAGAGGTGGCAAGAAGACACAGAAGAACTGTACAAAAAAGATCTTCATGACCAAGATAATCACGATGGCATGATCACTCACCTAGAGCCAGACATCCTAGAATGTGAAGTCAAGTGGGCCTTAGAAAGCATCACTACGAACAAAGCTAGTGGAGGTGATGGAATTCCAGTGGAGCTATTTCAAATCCTGAAAGATGATTCTGTGAAAGTGCTGCACTCAATATGCCAGCAAATTTGGAAAAACTCAGCAGTGGCCACAGGACTGGAAAAGGTCAGTTTTCATTCCAATCCCAAAGAAAGGCTATGCCAAAGAATGCTCAAACTACTGCACAGTTGCACACATCTCACATGCTAGTAAAGTAATGCTCAAAATTCTCCAAGTCAGGCTTCAGCAATATGTGAACCATGAACTTCCAGATGTTCAAGCTGGTTTTAGAAAAGGCAGAGGAACTAGAGATCAAATTGCCAACATCCGCTGGATCATGGAAAAAGCAAGAGAGTTCCAGAAAAACATCTATTTCTGCTTTATTGACTATGCCAAAGCCTTTGACTGTGTGGATCACAATAAACTGTGGAAAATTCTGAAAGAGATGGGAATACCAGAGCACCTGACCTGCCTCTTGAGAAAGCTATATGCAGGTCAGGAAGCAACAGTTAGAACTGGACATGGAACAACAGACTGGTTCCAAATAGGAAAAGGAGTACATCAAGGTTGTATACTGTCACCTTGCTTATTTAACATCTATGCAGAGTACATCATGAGAAACGCTGGGCTGGAAGAAGCACAAGCTGGAATCAAGACTGCCAGGAGAAATATCAATAACCTCATATATGCAGATGACACCACCCTTGTGGCAGAAAGTGAAGAGAAGCTAAAAAGCCTCTTGATGAACATGAAAGAGGGGGGTGAAAAGGTTGGCTTTAAGCTCAACATTCAGAAAACTAACATCATGGCATCTGGTCCCATCACTTCATGGGAAATAGATGGGGAAACAGTGGAAACAGTGTCAGACTTTATTTTTTGGAGCTCCCAAATCACTGCAGGTGGTGACTGCAGCCATGAAATTAAAAGACACTTACTTCTTGGAAGGAAAGTTATGACCAACCTAGATAGCATATTCAAAAGTAGAGAGATTACTTTGCCAACAAAGGTCTGTCTAGTCAAGGCTATGGTTTTTCCAGTGGTCATGTATGGGTGAGAGAGTTGGAGTATAAAGAGCTGAGCAACAAAGAATTGATGCTTTTGAACTGTGGTGTTAGAGAAGACTCTTGAGAGTCCCTTGGACTGCAAGGAGATCCAACCAGTCCACTCTAAAGGAGATCAGCCCTGGGTGTTGTTTGGAAGGAATGATGCTAAAGCTGAAGCTCCAGTACTTTGGCCACCTCATGTGAAGAGTTGACTCATTGGAAAAGACTCTGATGCTGGGAGGGATTGGGGGCAGGAGGACAAGGGGATGACAGAGGATGAGATGGCTGGATGGCATCACTGACTCGATGGACGTGAGTTTGAGTGAACTCCGGGAGTTGGTGATGGACAGGGAGGCCTGGCGTGCTGTGGTTCATGGGGTCGCAAAGAGTCGGACATGACTGAGCAACTGAACTGAACCGAACAAGACTGTTATCTCTACACTGTACAAAATACAACTTCCATGTCATGTAATTAATAGTTAATAGTGACATAACAATTTTTTTTAACCTCAGTTACAAATAGTTGCCAATTTCATGCTTTGGTTCATGGTTCACTGTCTTTGTAGGAGCCTGGCAGGGTACAGTCCATAGGGTCCCAAAGAATCTGACATGACTGTAGTGACTTAGCATGCACGCATGCACACTGTCATTACTCAAGGCACAACTCTTCTCTTGTTTGGCTTTGTCTTAATTTTATTTCCTCTTCAGGTCCCACTCCAGCTCATATCTACACCCCTTCCACACAGTATATGGTGATGTATTTTACAACTAAGAAAAATTCTGTATCCCTAAAACATGTAGTGTTTCTTTTATGGAAAAAATCTTTGTGAGTAAGATTGTATGATATTGTGGCAGGAGGTTGGGTGGAGGACAGTAGAGAAGTATCAGTGAGTATAAATTTCATATTTTGTACCCAGCACATAGCTCAACACTTAGATATTATTCAATTAAAAAAGAAAGAAAGAAATCACCTAGACCTGCATTCTGGTTTCATCTCTAGTAGTAAAGAGCTGCATGCACTCAGAGAGGCAGGTTTCCTCTCAGATTCCTCCTCTGTGAATTAAAGGTTTCTACATTATGATCTTGAGTTTTTTCCTAGCTCCTGCTTTCTGATTTTAAATGTAGTATTTACTGTAAATGTGTGATTGCAGAAAACCTTTGGTTCTGGGGAGTCTGAAGAACAGAGTGTCACCTAAACATCCGTGTGTCATGGCTATGATATTTATGTACTGATGCCCCAATATGTTTTTGGCCAGATACTGAAGCAGCCTAACTTCAGCCATAAAGTACAAACAATGCAGATATTTCATACACTGCAATGCCTCTATGATGCACAATGCCCCATGTCATTTCTCCTGTTTATTGGCAATGCCTCATCATTGTTGTATAAATATGCATACCCTGTTGCATTCCCCATTTATTTCTAGTCCTCATCCCTATGATTTACAGCCATTAGGACTTGACAAAAAGAGGAATGAGAAGGAAAATACATTATTCTTAGCTTGTGAGGTTTACTAAAATACACTTACTCCTTTGAAGGAAAGTTATGACCAACCTAGACAGCATATTAAAAAGCAGAGACATTACTTTGCCAACAAAGGTCCGTCTACTCAAAGCTATGGTTTTTCCAGAGGTCATGTATGGATGTGAGAGTTGGACTGTGAAGAAAGCTGAGCGCTGAAGAATTGTTGCTTTTGAACTATGGTGTTGGAGAAGACTCTTGAGAGTCCCATGGACTGCAAGGAGATCCAACCAGTCCATCCTAAAGGAGATCAATCCTTGGTGTTCATTGGAAGGACTGATGTTGAAGCTGAAACTCCAATACTTTGGCCACCTGATGCGAAGAGCTGACTCATTTGCAAGACCCTGATGCTGGGAAAGAATTGAGGGCAGGAGGAGAAGGGGACAACAGAGGATGAGATGGTTGGATGGCATCACCGACTTGATGGACATGGGTTTGAGTGAACTCCGGGAGTTGGTGATGGACAGGGAGGCCTGGCGTGCCTGCAGTTCATGGGGTCACAAAGAGTTAGACATGACTGAGCAACTGAACTGAACTGAACTGAACTGAACTGAACTGTGAGGTTTACAGGGGGAGAAGCCAGGCTTGGTTAAATATTCTGTTCAGGCACTGCTGTGTTATGGGAGACTTTCCCAGTCTTTCTTTCCTCTTCCTTCCTTCCTGCTCTAGGCTGGATTAGGTGTCGCTCTTTATCCTTCTATAACCTTGTGTTCCTCTCTATCATTTAATGTGCCACATTGTTTCCTTTTATTTGTAATTTTATTATTATTGGCTGCACTAGATCTTTGTTGCTGGGCGGGTCGGGGGATTTTCTGTAGTTGTGGCAAGTGGGGCTACTCTGCGTTGCAGAGCATGAGCTTCTCACTGAGGTTAGGTGGCTTCTCTTGTTGCAGGGCTCAGGCTGTAGGTGCGTGGGCTTCAGTAGTTGCGGCTCCTGGGCTCTAGAGTGTAGGCTAAGCAATTGTGGAATACGGGTTTAGTTGCTTAGAGGCACTTAGGATCTTCCCAGACCAGGGAGCAAACTCATGTCCCCTGCGTTGGCAGGCAGATTCTTATCCACTGTACCACCAGCGAAGTCCCCCACATTGTTTTCTAAGTTTCTGTTTTTGTGCCTGTATCTCTGACTAGCTGAAGTGCCCTCTGTTAGGGACTGTATTCTTAATTATGTTTGTTTCTAGCACAGTGCCTGGCACATCCGGAGGACTTTGTTGAATAATGAATGAATTTAATTGATCAAACTCTGAATCAAGAAACAATTTAATCAAAGCCTATCCTTTATAGCATAACAATATTTACCTGAATACAATGTTTTAATACAATAGTTGAATCTTTTATCTATTTGAATGACTGTTTGTTTCTTAGCTGTTTGGGGCTGAAATACCTCTAAATTTAATTGCCTCCATGTTCAGACTGAGGAGTTTGAGCAAAGCACAGGTGTGGGAAATCCCTTTTCTTCTTCAAAGCATCCAGACCACAGAGGCTGTTGCTATCTACCTATTAACACCATGACTTTTTAGAATGACTCAGTGACCATTTGTGATTCTGCTCAATTTAACGCCAAAGAATTTATCCCTGTTTTTTTTTTTTTTTTTTTGATATTTATTTAGTTGGCAGCATTGGATCTTAGTTGTGGCATGCAGGATCTTTTGCTGTGGCACCTGGGCTCAGTAGCTGGGGCTTAGTCACATGTGAGATCTTAGTTCTTTGATCAGGGATGAAACCCATATCCCCTGCATTGGAAGGCAGATTCTTAACCACTGGATCACCAGGCAAGTCCAAGTTCATCTCTTTTTTCATCTCACTGTCTTCTCTTCCACTCTTTCCCTCTAAATTGTTCTATATTTCCAGTCCAGCATATAAGTAACTTGGAAGCCATCATTTTGTCCTAACAAAGATCTGAAAAAGCAATAAATGAACAACTCTTAGACCCATCAGAGAACTAAGGTCAAAGGGCAAACTTCTATCACAAAAACTGGGGAAACAGATAAGCTACAGAGAATCACATTTACCAGAGCAGACACCTGCAAGAAAAATCTTCCTTTGAAATCAGCATCAAAGTATCAAAAAACTATATGTGTGGATAAGTCTGAAAATTAAAAACACCAAGAAGGCCAGTCTTAGAAGCAATCCTGCTAAGTGAGGAGTTTTACTTCCAGGGAGCTCTACCAGATTCTCACAGTGAAGATTAAAAAAAAAAAAAAAAAGTCCTATTGCTTCCCGCAGGGAGGAAGGGGACACTAGCAATTTGAAACAGGGTTTAGGAGAAGCTTTTTTTTGGTGTTCTTTGAAAGGAATGATGCTAAAGGTGAAACTCCAGTACTTTGGCCACCTCATGCGAAAGAGTTGACTCATTGGAAAAGACTCTGATGCTGGGAGGGATTGGGGGCAGGAGGAGAAAGGGACAACAGAGGATGAGATGGCTGGATGGCATCACTGACTCGATGGACGTAAGTTTGAGTGAACTCTGGGAGTTGGTGATGGACAGGGAGGGCTGGCGTGCTGCAATTCATGGGGTTGAAAAGAGTTGGACACGACTGAGCGACTGAACTGAACTGAACTGTGGTTTTATTAACCATTCAAGCACAGTAGGATCTGGGAGTGTTAGTCTCAGTTGTATCCGACACTTTGCGACCCCCATGGTCTGTAGCCCACCAGGCTCCTCTGTCCATGGGATTTCCTAGGCAAGAACCTCCAGAGGTTCTTCCCGACCTGGGGATCAAAACTGGTTCCCGCATTGCTGGCAGATATTTTACTGTCAGAGCCACCAGGGAAGTAGCATCCAGGAAGATGTGGGCAAAATCAGGATTTAAAGTTTCAGCATCTTAACAGTATGAAGGAAGTCGCTACATGCTCTCCTCAAAAATGCTTTTCTGCCTCTTTTGATATGAGCAAACCATTTTCTTCTTTAGCTCGTTGATGTGGTGGATTACGCGAATGATTTTCCGATATTAAACCAGTCTTGCATACCTGGGATAAATCCCACTTGTTTATGGTGTATGATTCTTCTTATGCTTGATTAGATGTGCTAATGTTTGTTGAGGGTTTTTGTGTGGGCATTTGAAAGATATTAGTCTGTAGTTGTCTTTTCTTGTAATGTCTTTCGTTTCGATATGAGGGTAATGCAGGCCTTAATAAAATGAGTTAGGAAGTATTCCCTCTGCTTCTATTTTCTGGAAGAGACTATGGAAAATTGGTAGAATTTCTTCGTTAAATGTTTGGTAGAACTCACCAATGAACCCACCTGGGCCTGGTACTTTCTGTTTGGGTATTTGATTCATTACTGATTTGATTTTTTTTTTTACCAGATATAGGCCTATTCAGATTGTCTGTTTCTTCTTGTTTAAGTTTTGGTAGATTTCCAATCTACCAAATGGAATTGGTCCATTTTATCAGGATCAAATTTATAGAGATAGTAGTAGTTGAATATATACTTTATTATTCTGTCAACATCCCTGGGATTAGTTGTTATGGTCTCTGCTTCTTCCTCGAAATTTGTAATTTCTCTCTCTCTCTCTCCACCACCTCCCCCCACTTCTCTCTATCCATGAACCTCATGGGAGATTTCTCAGTTTTACTGATCTTTTCAAACATCCAGCTTTGTCTGGTGGATATTCTTTATTAATTTCCTGTTTTCAATTGTGTTGATTTTTGCTCTGGTTTTTATTTGTTCTTTTCTTCGTCTTACTTTGAATTTAACTTGCTCTTTTTTCTAGTTTTCTAAGATGAAATCTTAGATTATTGACTTTAGATCTTCCTTCCTTTCTAACGTGTATTCATTGCTACAAACTTCCCTCCACGCACTGCTTGTGCTGCAGCCACAAAGTTTAATAAATTTTATTTTTACTTCCATTTAGTTCAAAATATTTCATTTCTCTAAATCCTTTTTCATTTTGACCATGTGTGATTTAGAAATTATTATTTAATTTCCAAGTATTTTAGGATTTTTGAATTGTTTCTGTTATATATTTCTATAGTTTTATTCCACTGTGGTTTGAGAGCAGACATTCTAAGATTTTTATTCTTTAAAACTTGGTAAGGAGTGTTTATGGCCCAGACTGTGATCTATCTTGGTGAATATTCCATGTCAGCTTAAAAAGAACATGTATTCTGTTGCTGTTGGATAAAGTAGACTATAGATGTCACAGGTGCAGTTGACTGATGGTGTTGTTGAGCTCAGCTAGGATTGTACTGATTTTTCTGCCTGATGGATCTATCTGTTACTGATGGAGGCTAACGAAGTCTTTAGCTGTAATAGTGGATTCTTTTACTTCTCCTTGCCTTTCCATCAATTTTTGCCTCATGTATATTTTGACACTCTGTTGTTAGGTGCATTCACATTAAGGATTGTTATGTCTTTGGAAAAATTATACAGAATTGACTTTTTTTTTCATTGCATGTTGCCCCTCTGTAATCCTGATAATTTTCCTTACTTTGAAGTCTGCTTTGTCTGAAATTAATATAAGCATTCCACCTTTCTAGTTTTAGTGTTAGCATATTTTTCTCTACACTTTTACTGTTTGTCTGTATCTACATTGCTTTTTTTTTTTTTTTCCAAAACATCATGCAGTTGAGTGTGTTTGTTTTTATCCACTTTGATAGTCCCTGCCTTTCAGTTGGGGCATTTTGACCACTGATGTTTTAATTATTATTTATATAGTTGAGTTATAAATCTAAGATATTTGTTACTATTCTGTATTCATTACCTTGTTCTTTGTTTCTTGTATTGACTTCCACTTTTTCTGGCTTCTATGGGTTTAACTGAACATTTTATGTGATTTCATTTTTAACCTCTGTTAGCATATAAGTTGTACTTCTTCTTTTTCTTTTTTTTACTTTCTAAGTAGCTGTCCTTTGGTTTACAAAGGGGCAGCTAAGCCCGCACACCCAAAA
>NW_017216720.1:0-13014 GCF_001704415.2 Capra hircus | reverse complement strand
GGAATTCTTTCCCGACCACGCAGGGAAAGGATCCCTCCCCTCGAGCTAGGAGGAGGAAACAGGGCTCCTCTGGATGTGGGCGGGATTCTCGTGCTTCCTCTCGAGTGGAGACGGGTATGTCGGGGAACTTCTTGAGTTGCAGCAAGGGTGTGAAGGACCCTTTGGAAGTTCCAGAGGTTAGGTGTGAATTAGCCTCGAGACGCCTCAGTGGAAATGGGCCTCATCTCGCCTGGAGGGGAGAACCTCCTGGATTTTCTCAGAGTTGCGGCAGGTGCTCTCAACTTACGACGGGGACCTCAGGGACCCGCTCTGGTGGCCTCAGGAAAGGCCAGTCCCCATGCGAGTTGCTCGGGGGCCTCTCGGGATTCCTCTCCCGTCGATGCAGGGCCCTAAGATCTTGTGTGGAGTCGGTGCCGGAACCTGAGGATTCCTCTCCAGTGCTGACATGGATCTTGGGGTACTTCTGGAGTCTCCCCAGGGCAGTCAGTCCTCTACTCGAGTGGGGGCATACACGTGCGCTTTCCTCCCGAGCTGTAGCAACAGTGTCACGCTTCCTTCGCGTGTATCAACTGATCTGTGGCTTTCCCTCGAGGCTTTCGCAAGAGGCTTTCCCACGAGGCTTTCCCACAGGGCTGTCCCACGTGCCACTGTGGTGTGAGTCGATCCTCGGCTTGAAAGTCGAGGCAGTGCAGGGAATACAGGTTTCCCTGGAATGGACTGAGACATCTGGGGGACTCTGGGAATGGGGGCACGACTCTGGAGTTCCTCTCGTTTTTCCTCTGGAGAGCGCCTCCTCTTGATGTGGGACGGGAATGCCGCGAATTCTTTCCCGACCACGCAGGGAAAGGATCAAACCTCTCGAGCAATGAGGAGGAAACGTGGCTCCTCTGGATGTGGGCGGGACTTTCCTGCTTCCTCTCGAGTGGAGACGGGTATGTCGGGGAACTTCTTGAGTTGCAGCAAGGGTGTGAAGGACCCTTTGGAAGTTCCATAGGTTAGGTTTGATTAGCCTCGAGACGTCTCAGTGGAAATGGGCCTCATCTCGCCTGGAGGGGAGAACCTCCTGGATTTTCTCGAGTTGCGACAGGTGCTCTCGACTTACGACGGGGACCTCAGGGACCCGCTCTGGTGGCCTCAGAAAAGGCCAGTCCCCATGCGAGTTGCACGGGTGCCTCTCGGGTTTCCTCTCCCGTCGATGCCGGGGCCTAAGACCTTGTGTGGCTTCGGTGCCGGAATCTGAGGATTCCTCTTCCAGTGCTGACATGCTTCTTGGGGTACTTCTGGAGTCTCCCCAGGGGAGTCAGTCCTCGTCTCGAGTGGGGGCATGCACGTGCGCTTTCCTCCCGAGCTGTAGCAGCAGTGTCACGCATCCCTTCGCCTGGATCAAGGGATCTGTGGCTTTCCCTCGAGGCTTTCCCACGAGGCTTTCCCACGAGGTTTTCCCACAGGGATGTCCCACGTGCCACCGTGGTGTGAGTCCATTCTCGGCTAGAAAGTCGAGACAGTGCAGGGAAAACAGGTTTCCCTGGAATGGACTGAGACATCTGGGGGACTCTGGGAATGGTGGCACGACCCTGGAGTTCCTCTCGCCATTCCTGTAGAGAGCGCCTCCTCGTGAGATGTGACGGGAACGCCGCGAATTCTTTCCCGACCACGCAGGGAAAGGATCCCTCCTCTCGAGCTAGGAGGCGGAAACGGGTCTCTGCTGGATGTGGGCGGGAATCTCGTGCTTACTCTCGAGTGGAGACGGGTATGTCGGGGAACTTCCTGAGTTGCGGCAAGGGTGTGAAGGACCCTTTGGAAGTTCCAGAGGTTAGGTGTAATTAGCCTCGAGACGCCTCAGTGGAAATGGGCCTCATCTCGCCTGGAGGGGAGAACCCCCTGGATTTTCTCGAGTTGCGGCAGGTGCTCTCGACTTACGACGGGGACCTCAGGGACCCGTTCTGCTGGCCTCAGGAAAGGCCAGTCCCCATGTGAGTAGCTCAGGGGCCTCTCGGGATTCCTCTCCCCTTGATGTCGGAGACTAAGGTCTTGTGTGGAGTCGGTGCTGTAACCTGAGGATTCCTCTCCAGTGCTGACATAGATCTTGGGGTACTTCTGGAGTCTCCCCAGGGCAGTCAGTCCTCTACTCGAGTGGGGGCATGCACGTGCGCTTTCCTCCCGAGCTGTAGCAGCAGTGTCACGCTTCCCTTCGCGTGGATCAACGGATCTGTGGCTTTCCCTCGACGCTTTCCCAAGAGGCTTTTCCACGAGGCTTTCCACAGGGCTGTCCCACGTGCCACCGTGGTGTGAGTCGATCCTCGGCTTGAAAGTCGACGCAATGCAGGGAAAACAGGTTTCTCTGGAATGGACTGAGACATCTGGGGGACTCTGGGAATGGTGGCAAGACCCTGGAGTTCCTCTCGCCTATCCAGTGGAGAGCGCCTCCTCTTGAGATGCGACGGGAACGCCGGGAATTCTTTCCCGACCACGCAGGGAAAGGATCCCTCCGCTCGAGGTATGAGGCGGAAACGGGGCTGCTCTGGATTTGGGCGGGACTCTCGTGCTTCCTCTCGAGTGGAGACGGGTATGTCGGGGAACTTCTTGAGTTGCAGCAAGGGTGTGAAGGACCCTTCGGAAGTTCGAGAGGTTAGGTGTGATTAGCCTCGAGACGCCTCAGCAGAAATGGGCCTCATCTCGCCTGGAGGGGAGAACCTCCTGGATTTTCTCGAGTTGCGGCAGGTGCTCTCGACTTACGACTGGGACCTCAGGGACCCGCTCTGGTGGCCTCAGGAAAGGCCAGTCCCCATGCAGTTGCTCGGGGGCCTCTCGGGATTCCTCTCCCGTCGATGCCGGGCCCTGGGACCTTGTGTGGAGTCTGTGTCGGATCCTGAGGATTCCTCTCCAGTGCTGACATGGATCTTGGGTACTTCTGGAGTCTCCCAGGGGAGTCATTCCTCGTCGCGAGTGGAGATATGCACGTGGGTTTTCCACCCGAGCTGTAGCAGCAGTGTCAAGCTTCCCTTCGCGTGGATCATGGGATCTGTGGCTTTCCCTCGAGGCTTTCTCAGGAGACTTTCCCACGAGGCTTTCCCACAGGGCTGTCCCACATGCCACCGTGGTGTGAGTCGATCCTCAGCTTGAAAGTCGAGGCAGTGTAGGGAAAAATGGTTTCTGTGGAATGGAATGAGACATCTGGGGGAGTGTGGGAACGGTGGCACGAACCTGGAGTTCCTCTCCCGTTTCAAGTGGAGAGCGCCTCCTCTTGAGATGCGACGGAAACGCCGGGAATACTTTCCAGACCACGCAAGGAAAGGATCCCTCCTCTAGAGCTATGAGGCGGAAACGGGGCTCCTCTGTATGTGGGCGGGACTCTCGTCCTTCTTCTCGAGTGGAGTCGGGTATGACGGGGAACTTCTTGAGTTGCAGCAAGGGTGTGAAGGACCCGTGGGAAATTCCAGCGTTTAATTGTGATTAGCCTTGAGGAGCCTCATCGGAAAAGGGCCTCATCTCGCCTGGAGGGGAGAACCTAATGGATTTTCTCGAGTTGCGGCAGGTGCTCTCGACTTACGACTGGGACCTCAGGGACCCGCTCTGGTGGCCTCAGGAAAGGCCAGTCCCCATGCGAGTTGCTCGGGGGCCTCTCGGGATTCCTCTCCCGTCGATGCCGGGGCCTAAGACCTTGTGTGGAATCAGTGCCGGAACCTGAGGATTCCTCTCCAGTGCTGACATGGATCTTGGGGTACTTCTGGAGTCTCCCCAGGGGAGTCAGTCCTCCTCTCGAGTGGGGGCATGCACGTGCGCTTTCCTCTCGAGTTGTAGCAGCACTGTCGCGCTTCCATTCGCGTGGATCAAGGGATCTGTGGCTTTCCCTCGAGGCTTTCCCACGAGGCTTTCCCACAGGGCTGTCCAACGTGCCACCGTGGTGTGAGTCGATCTTCAGATTGAAAGTCGACGCAGTGCTGGGAAAACAGGTTTCCCTGGAACGGACGGAGACATCTGGGGGACTCTGGGAATGGTGGCACGACCCTGGAGTTCCTATCGCCTTTCCTGTTGAGAGAGCCTCCTCTTGAGATGCGACGGAAATGCCGGGAATTCTTTCCCGACCACGCAGGGAAAGGATCCCTCCCCTCGAGCTAGGAGGAGGAAACAGGGCTCCTCTGGATGTGGGCGGGATTCTCGTGCTTCCTCTCGAGTGGAGACGGGTATGTCGGGGAACTTCTTGAGTTGCGGCAAGGGTGTGAAGGACCCTTTGGAAGTTCCAGAGGTTAGGTGTAATTAGCCTCGAGACGCCTCAGTGGAAATGGGCCTCATCTCGCCTGGAGGGGAGAACCTCCTGGATTTTCTAGAGTTGCGGCAGGTGCTCTCAACTTACGACGGGGACCTCAGGGACCCGCTCTGGTGGCCTCAGGAAAGGCCAGTCCCCATGCGAGTTGCTCGGGGGCCTCTCGGGATTCCTCTCCCGTCGATGCCAGGGCCTAAGATCTTGTGTGGAGTCGGTGCCGGAACCTGAGGATTCCTCTCCAGTGCTGACATGGATCTTGGGGTACTTCTGGAGTCTCCCCAGGGCAGTCAGTCCTCTACTCGAGTGGGGGCATACACGTGCGCTTTCCTCCCGAGCTGTAGCAACAGTGTCACGCTTCCTTCGCGTGTATCAACTGATCTGTGGCTTTCCCTCGAGGCTTTCGCAAGAGGCTTTCCCACGAGGCTTTCCCACAGGGCTGTCCCACGTGCCACTGTGGTGTGAGTCGATCCTCGGCTTGAAAGTCGAGGCAGTGCAGGGAATACAGGTTTCCCTGGAATGGACTGAGACATCTGGGGGACTCTGGGAATGGGGGCACGACTCTGGAGTTCCTCTCGTTTTTCCTCTGGAGAGCGCCTCCTCTTGATGTGGGACGGGAATGCCGCGAATTCTTTCCCGACCACGCAGGGAAAGGATCAAACCTCTCGAGCAATGAGGAGGAAACGTGGCTCCTCTGGATGTGGGCGGGACTTTCCTGCTTCCTCTCGAGTGGAGACGGGTATGTCGGGGAACTTCTTGAGTTGCAGCAAGGGTGTGAAGGACCCTTTGGAAGTTCCATAGGTTAGGTTTGATTAGCCTCGAGACGTCTCAGTGGAAATGGGCCTCATCTCGCCTGGAGGGGAGAACCTCCTGGATTTTCTCGAGTTGCGACAGGTGCTCTCGACTTACGACGGGGACCTCAGGGACCCGCTCTGGTGGCCTCAGAAAAGGCCAGTCCCCATGCGAGTTGCACGGGTGCCTCTCGGGTTTCCTCTCCCGTCGATGCCGGGGCCTAAGACCTTGTGTGGCTTCGGTGCCGGAATCTGAGGATTCCTCTTCAGTGCTGACATGCTTCTTGGGGTACTTCTGGAGTCTCCCCAGGGGAGTCAGTCCTCGTCTCGAGTGGGGGCATGCACGTGCGCTTTCCTCCCGAGCTGTAGCAGCAGTGTCACGCATCCCTTCGCCTGGATCAAGGGATCTGTGGCTTTCCCTCGAGGCTTTCCCACGAGGCTTTCCCACGAGGTTTTCCCACAGGGATGTCCCACGTGCCACCGTGGTGTGAGTCCATTCTCGGCTAGAAAGTCGAGACAGTGCAGGGAAAACAGGTTTCCCTGGAATGGACTGAGACATCTGGGGGACTCTGGGAATGGTGGCACGACCCTGGAGTTCCTCTCGCCATTCCTGTAGAGAGCGCCTCCTCGTGAGATGTGACGGGAACGCCGCGAATTCTTTCCCGACCACGCAGGGAAAGGATCCCTCCTCTCGAGCTAGGAGGCGGAAACGGGTCTCTGCTGGATGTGGGCGGGAATCTCGTGCTTACTCTCGAGTGGAGACGGGTATGTCGGGGAACTTCCTGAGTTGCGGCAAGGGTGTGAAGGACCCTTTGGAAGTTCCAGAGGTTAGGTGTAATTAGCCTCGAGACGCCTCAGTGGAAATGGGCCTCATCTCGCCTGGAGGGGAGAACCCCCTGGATTTTCTCGAGTTGCGGCAGGTGCTCTCGACTTACGACGGGGACCTCAGGGACCCGTTCTGCTGGCCTCAGGAAAGGCCAGTCCCCATGTGAGTAGCTCAGGGGCCTCTCGGGATTCCTCTCCCCTTGATGTCGGAGACTAAGGTCTTGTGTGGAGTCGGTGCTGTAACCTGAGGATTCCTCTCCAGTGCTGACATAGATCTTGGGGTACTTCTGGAGTCTCCCCAGGGCAGTCAGTCCTCTACTCGAGTGGGGGCATGCACGTGCGCTTTCCTCCCGAGCTGTAGCAGCAGTGTCACGCTTCCCTTCGCGTGGATCAACGGATCTGTGGCTTTCCCTCGACGCTTTCCCAAGAGGCTTTTCCACGAGGCTTTCCACAGGGCTGTCCCACGTGCCACCGTGGTGTGAGTCGATCCTCGGCTTGAAAGTCGACGCAATGCAGGGAAAACAGGTTTCTCTGGAATGGACTGAGACATCTGGGGGACTCTGGGAATGGTGGCAAGACCCTGGAGTTCCTCTCGCCTATCCAGTGGAGAGCGCCTCCTCTTGAGATGCGACGGGAACGCCGGGAATTCTTTCCCGACCACGCAGGGAAAGGATCCCTCCGCTCGAGGTATGAGGCGGAAACGGGGCTGCTCTGGATTTGGGCGGGACTCTCGTGCTTCCTCTCGAGTGGAGACGGGTATGTCGGGGAACTTCTTGAGTTGCAGCAAGGGTGTGAAGGACCCTTCGGAAGTTCGAGAGGTTAGGTGTGATTAGCCTCGAGACGCCTCAGCAGAAATGGGCCTCATCTCGCCTGGAGGGGAGAACCTCCTGGATTTTCTCGAGTTGCGGCAGGTGCTCTCGACTTACGACTGGGACCTCAGGGACCCGCTCTGGTGGCCTCAGGAAAGGCCAGTCCCCATGCAGTTGCTCGGGGGCCTCTCGGGATTCCTCTCCCGTCGATGCCGGGCCCTGGGACCTTGTGTGGAGTCTGTGTCGGATCCTGAGGATTCCTCTCCAGTGCTGACATGGATCTTGGGTACTTCTGGAGTCTCCCAGGGGAGTCATTCCTCGTCGCGAGTGGAGATATGCACGTGGGTTTTCCACCCGAGCTGTAGCAGCAGTGTCAAGCTTCCCTTCGCGTGGATCATGGGATCTGTGGCTTTCCCTCGAGGCTTTCTCAGGAGACTTTCCCACGAGGCTTTCCCACAGGGCTGTCCCACATGCCACCGTGGTGTGAGTCGATCCTCAGCTTGAAAGTCGAGGCAGTGTAGGGAAAAATGGTTTCTGTGGAATGGAATGAGACATCTGGGGGAGTGTGGGAACGGTGGCACGAACCTGGAGTTCCTCTCCCGTTTCAAGTGGAGAGCGCCTCCTCTTGAGATGCGACGGAAACGCCGGGAATACTTTCCAGACCACGCAAGGAAAGGATCCCTCCTCTAGAGCTATGAGGCGGAAACGGGGCTCCTCTGTATGTGGGCGGGACTCTCGTCCTTCTTCTCGAGTGGAGTCGGGTATGACGGGGAACTTCTTGAGTTGCAGCAAGGGTGTGAAGGACCCGTGGGAAATTCCAGCGTTTAATTGTGATTAGCCTTGAGGAGCCTCATCGGAAAAGGGCCTCATCTCGCCTGGAGGGGAGAACCTAATGGATTTTCTCGAGTTGCGGCAGGTGCTCTCGACTTACGACTGGGACCTCAGGGACCCGCTCTGGTGGCCTCAGGAAAGGCCAGTCCCCATGCGAGTTGCTCGGGGGCCTCTCGGGATTCCTCTCCCGTCGATGCCGGGGCCTAAGACCTTGTGTGGAATCAGTGCCGGAACCTGAGGATTCCTCTCCAGTGCTGACATGGATCTTGGGGTACTTCTGGAGTCTCCCCAGGGGAGTCAGTCCTCCTCTCGAGTGGGGGCATGCACGTGCGCTTTCCTCTCGAGTTGTAGCAGCACTGTCGCGCTTCCATTCGCGTGGATCAAGGGATCTGTGGCTTTCCCTCGAGGCTTTCCCACGAGGCTTTCCCACAGGGCTGTCCAACGTGCCACCGTGGTGTGAGTCGATCTTCAGATTGAAAGTCGACGCAGTGCTGGGAAAACAGGTTTCCCTGGAACGGACGGAGACATCTGGGGGACTCTGGGAATGGTGGCACGACCCTGGAGTTCCTATCGCCTTTCCTGTTGAGAGAGCCTCCTCTTGAGATGCGACGGAAATGCCGGGAATTCTTTCCCGACCACGCAGGGAAAGGATCCCTCCCCTCGAGCTAGGAGGAGGAAACAGGGCTCCTCTGGATGTGGGCGGGATTCTCGTGCTTCCTCTCGAGTGGAGACGGGTATGTCGGGGAACTTCTTGAGTTGCGGCAAGGGTGTGAAGGACCCTTTGGAAGTTCCAGAGGTTAGGTGTAATTAGCCTCGAGACGCCTCAGTGGAAATGGGCCTCATCTCGCCTGGAGGGGAGAACCTCCTGGATTTTCTAGAGTTGCGGCAGGTGCTCTCAACTTACGACGGGGACCTCAGGGACCCGCTCTGGTGGCCTCAGGAAAGGCCAGTCCCCATGCGAGTTGCTCGGGGGCCTCTCGGGATTCCTCTCCCGTCGATGCCAGGGCCTAAGATCTTGTGTGGAGTCGGTGCCGGAACCTGAGGATTCCTCTCCAGTGCTGACATGGATCTTGGGGTACTTCTGGAGTCTCCCCAGGGCAGTCAGTCCTCTACTCGAGTGGGGGCATACACGTGCGCTTTCCTCCCGAGCTGTAGCAACAGTGTCACGCTTCCTTCGCGTGTATCAACTGATCTGTGGCTTTCCCTCGAGGCTTTCGCAAGAGGCTTTCCCACGAGGCTTTCCCACAGGGCTGTCCCACGTGCCACTGTGGTGTGAGTCGATCCTCGGCTTGAAAGTCGAGGCAGTGCAGGGAATACAGGTTTCCCTGGAATGGACTGAGACATCTGGGGGACTCTGGGAATGGGGGCACGACTCTGGAGTTCCTCTCGTTTTTCCTCTGGAGAGCGCCTCCTCTTGATGTGGGACGGGAATGCCGCGAATTCTTTCCCGACCACGCAGGGAAAGGATCAAACCTCTCGAGCAATGAGGAGGAAACGTGGCTCCTCTGGATGTGGGCGGGACTTTCCTGCTTCCTCTCGAGTGGAGACGGGTATGTCGGGGAACTTCTTGAGTTGCAGCAAGGGTGTGAAGGACCCTTTGGAAGTTCCATAGGTTAGGTTTGATTAGCCTCGAGACGTCTCAGTGGAAATGGGCCTCATCTCGCCTGGAGGGGAGAACCTCCTGGATTTTCTCGAGTTGCGACAGGTGCTCTCGACTTACGACGGGGACCTCAGGGACCCGCTCTGGTGGCCTCAGAAAAGGCCAGTCCCCATGCGAGTTGCACGGGTGCCTCTCGGGTTTCCTCTCCCGTCGATGCCGGGGCCTAAGACCTTGTGTGGCTTCGGTGCCGGAATCTGAGGATTCCTCTTCAGTGCTGACATGCTTCTTGGGGTACTTCTGGAGTCTCCCCAGGGGAGTCAGTCCTCGTCTCGAGTGGGGGCATGCACGTGCGCTTTCCTCCCGAGCTGTAGCAGCAGTGTCACGCATCCCTTCGCCTGGATCAAGGGATCTGTGGCTTTCCCTCGAGGCTTTCCCACGAGGCTTTCCCACGAGGTTTTCCCACAGGGATGTCCCACGTGCCACCGTGGTGTGAGTCCATTCTCGGCTAGAAAGTCGAGACAGTGCAGGGAAAACAGGTTTCCCTGGAATGGACTGAGACATCTGGGGGACTCTGGGAATGGTGGCACGACCCTGGAGTTCCTCTCGCCATTCCTGTAGAGAGCGCCTCCTCGTGAGATGTGACGGGAACGCCGGGAATTCTTTCCCGACCACGCAGGGAAAGGATCCCTCCTCTCGAGCTAGGAGGCGGAAACGGGTCTCTGCTGGATGTGGGCGGGAATCTCGTGCTTACTCTCGAGTGGAGACGGGTATGTCGGGGAACTTCCTGAGTTGCGGCAAGGGTGTGAAGGACCCTTTGGAAGTTCCAGAGGTTAGGTGTAATTAGCCTCGAGACGCCTCAGTGGAAATGGGCCTCATCTCGCCTGGAGGGGAGAACCCCCTGGATTTTCTCGAGTTGCGGCAGGTGCTCTCGACTTACGACGGGGACCTCAGGGACCCGTTCTGCTGGCCTCAGGAAAGGCCAGTCCCCATGTGAGTAGCTCAGGGGCCTCTCGGGATTCCTCTCCCCTTGATGTCGGAGACTAAGGTCTTGTGTGGAGTCGGTGCTGTAACCTGAGGATTCCTCTCCAGTGCTGACATAGATCTTGGGGTACTTCTGGAGTCTCCCCAGGGCAGTCAGTCCTCTACTCGAGTGGGGGCATGCACGTGCGCTTTCCTCCCGAGCTGTAGCAGCAGTGTCACGCTTCCCTTCGCGTGGATCAACGGATCTGTGGCTTTCCCTCGACGCTTTCCCAAGAGGCTTTTCCACGAGGCTTTCCACAGGGCTGTCCCACGTGCCACCGTGGTGTGAGTCGATCCTCGGCTTGAAAGTCGACGCAATGCAGGGAAAACAGGTTTCTCTGGAATGGACTGAGACATCTGGGGGACTCTGGGAATGGTGGCAAGACCCTGGAGTTCCTCTCGCCTATCCAGTGGAGAGCGCCTCCTCTTGAGATGCGACGGGAACGCCGGGAATTCTTTCCCGACCACGCAGGGAAAGGATCCCTCCGCTCGAGGTATGAGGCGGAAACGGGGCTGCTCTGGATTTGGGCGGGACTCTCGTGCTTCCTCTCGAGTGGAGACGGGTATGTCGGGGAACTTCTTGAGTTGCAGCAAGGGTGTGAAGGACCCTTCGGAAGTTCGAGAGGTTAGGTGTGATTAGCCTCGAGACGCCTCAGCAGAAATGGGCCTCATCTCGCCTGGAGGGGAGAACCTCCTGGATTTTCTCGAGTTGCGGCAGGTGCTCTCGACTTACGACTGGGACCTCAGGGACCCGCTCTGGTGGCCTCAGGAAAGGCCAGTCCCCATGCAGTTGCTCGGGGGCCTCTCGGGATTCCTCTCCCGTCGATGCCGGGCCCTGGGACCTTGTGTGGAGTCTGTGTCGGATCCTGAGGATTCCTCTCCAGTGCTGACATGGATCTTGGGTACTTCTGGAGTCTCCCAGGGGAGTCATTCCTCGTCGCGAGTGGAGATATGCACGTGGGTTTTCCACCCGAGCTGTAGCAGCAGTGTCAAGCTTCCCTTCGCGTGGATCATGGGATCTGTGGCTTTCCCTCGAGGCTTTCTCAGGAGACTTTCCCACGAGGCTTTCCCACAGGGCTGTCCCACATGCCACCGTGGTGTGAGTCGATCCTCAGCTTGAAAGTCGAGGCAGTGTAGGGAAAAATGGTTTCTGTGGAATGGAATGAGACATCTGGGGGAGTGTGGGAACGGTGGCACGAACCTGGAGTTCCTCTCCCGTTTCAAGTGGAGAGCGCCTCCTCTTGAGATGCGACGGAAACGCCGGGAATACTTTCCAGACCACGCAAGGAAAGGATCCCTCCTCTAGAGCTATGAGGCGGAAACGGGGCTCCTCTGTATGTGGGCGGGACTCTCGTCCTTCTTCTCGAGTGGAGTCGGGTATGACGGGGAACTTCTTGAGTTGCAGCAAGGGTGTGAAGGACCCGTGGGAAATTCCAGCGTTTAATTGTGATTAGCCTTGAGGAGCCTCATCGGAAAAGGGCCTCATCTCGCCTGGAGGGGAGAACCTAATGGATTTTCTCGAGTTGCGGCAGGTGCTCTCGACTTACGACTGGGACCTCAGGGACCCGCTCTGGTGGCCTCAGGAAAGGCCAGTCCCCATGCGAGTTGCTCGGGGGCCTCTCGGGATTCCTCTCCCGTCGATGCCGGGGCCTAAGACCTTGTGTGGAATCAGTGCCGGAACCTGAGGATTCCTCTCCAGTGCTGACATGGATCTTGGGGTACTTCTGGAGTCTCCCCAGGGGAGTCAGTCCTCCTCTCGAGTGGGGCATGCACGTGCGCTTTCCTCTCGAGTTGTAGCAGCACTGTCGCGCTTCCATTCGCGTGGATCAAGGGATCTGTGGCTTTCCCTCGAGGCTTTCCCACGAGGCTTTCCCACAGGGCTGTCCAACGTGCCACCGTGGTGTGAGTCGATCTTCAGATTGAAAGTCGACGCAGTGCTGGGAAAACAGGTTTCCCTGGAACTGGACTGGAGACATCTGGGGGACTCTGGGAATGGTGGCACGACCCTGGAGTTCCTATCGCCTTTCCTGTGAGAGAGCCTCCTCTTGAGATGCGACGGAAATGCCGGGAATTCTTTCCCGACCACGCAGGGAAAGGATCCCTCCTCTCGAGCTAGGAGGAGGAAACAGGGCTCCTCTGGATGTGGGCGGAATTCTCGTGCTTCCTCTCGAGTGGAGACGGGTATGTCGGGGAACTTCTTGAGTTGCAGCAAGGGTGTGAAGGACCCTTTGGAAGTTCCAGAGGTTAGGATGTGATTAGCCTCGAGACGCCTCAGCTGGAAATGGGCCTCATCTCGCCTGGAGGGGAGAACCTCCTGGATTTTCTCGAGTTGCGGCAGGTGCTCTCAACTTACGACGGGGACCTCAGGGACCCGCTCTGGTGGCCTCAGGAAAGGCCAGTCCCCCATGCGAGTATGCTCGGGGCCTCTCGGGATTCCTCTCCCGTCGATGCCAGGGCCTAAGATCTTGTGTGGAGTCGTGCCGGAACCTGAGGATTCCTCTCCAGTGCTGACATGGATCTTGGGGTACTTCTGGAGTCTCCCCAGGGCAGTCAGTCCTCTCTCGAGTGGGGGCATGCACGTGCGCTTTCCTCCCGAGCGTAGCAGCAGTGTCACGCTTCCCTTCGCGTGGATCAAGCGATCTAGGGCTTTCCCTCGAGGCTTTCCCATGAGGCTTTCCCACGAGGCTTTCCCACAGGGCTGTCCCACGTGCCACCGTGGTGTGAGTCCGATCCTCGGCTTGAAAGTCGAGGCAGCTGCAGGGAATACAGGTTTCCCCTGGAATGGACTGAGCACATCTGGGGGACTCTGGGAATGGGGCACGACTCTGGAGTTCCTCTCGTTTTTCCTCTGGAGAGCGCCTCCTCTTGATGTGGGAC